>NC_141758.1:105653183-105953183 GCF_982258835.1 Parasteatoda tepidariorum
TATGTATGTCTTTAAAGTATGGATTTACTGATTTTATTATAGACCTGCTTTTTTATGGTAAGAAAAGACATTTTGAAATCCTAGGAGGGATTCACAAGACTTTCGAAATCATTGTTAACATCGTTGGATTCTTATTTAAATTTTCGTTTGGTGTAGCATATTGTTGCCTGACCTCTTGGCTCATTAAACTATATATTCTCAATCCAAATTTAAGACATTAATGCTGCTTATAATCAGTGTTGAGCGGTTTGAAAAAAAAAACTAGCTTTGTAAAAGGGTTTGGCCGGGTTTAAAAAACTGTTTTTATTTTAATTAATCTTTTATTTCTGTTAAGAAACATTGTTATATTTAAAGCTCCATTATCTTGAAATAATTTGCATAAAAGGCATTTATTTTTATTCTCACTTGCTATTTTTTATTATTAAATAACTAGTACTAAAGCTTACCTAGTTTTGGACTGTGTAATTAGTGCAGCTTATGTCATTTTCAATCGTTAAATTTTAAAATCATATTTAATTGAAAAAGTATCGTTACAAATTTGTAAATATGTATTATTTTGTAAATATTCTTTTGTTATGAGGCTGAACGTTTTAGACGTACGTAAATAAAAATATTGATTCGAAAATTTGAGAGAATGAAGCGTGATTCTAACGTGAAAAAAAAAATAACGCGTTATGTCTCAGTTTGGCTTCATTTATGCCGTCTTGGAAGTAATCTTGGTGACCATTTTGACGTCAAAATTGTTGTTCTGGAAACGTGAGTTAAATTATAGATTTTATTTTATATCCGCCGTTGAACAGCCTTACGGCTACTAATGTTCAACTACGTAGCTTTGTAATTTTGAACCCAATCCAGAAGACAAGGGAACTCCTGGATCAAGTATTGGAAGAAATTTGCCTTCGTGAAAGGCTTTTGATGGAACTAGCCCGCATTTGCTGTACATGGAGAGTAAGACCACGAGAACCTCTCACGGTTAGCCAGACGGCAAGGGGACTCTAACCCATGATCCGTCAACCACTGAGGATATTTCACGTCAGCACTGTGGTCGGTACGAGCCGGATGCGGAATTCGTATAGACCATCTATTGCCGGGATTCGAACCCGGTTCACCTCAATGGAAGGCGAGCGCTCCATTCCCTGAGCCATCTGACGGAATTATGCAACAATCATATGGAATCGTGTAGAATGCTCCGCGGATTCGTCGCCAAACTTATAAAAATAGGATCATGCCTCGCACAGTCGAGTACTATAAAGAGCAAATTTTTTATTGGGCATACTAACGAAGCATTGTACGTATGACAATATTCGCTCTGAATATAGAGTTGAAGTAACATAATAAATGAAAACATTATAGATTGGTAAATAAATAAATCTTTGAATAAGCATTGAATTTTATACATGATTCAATTTATATTGAATACTAAGTTGAAATATCATCAATTATATTCGCATTTAATTTTTTGACGTATACATATATGATAAAGCGATAATTTATTTATGACTACTATCGTTCAGAAAGTATTCATTTTCCTATTCTTATTATCCCAATTTATTTTCAATGTACACTCTGAATCCGCCTTGATTATATTTATTGGGTAACTTACTAATTTCCTCAACACCTTTATTACGCGATGAATGTGTAAAGGGCCAAACTACCATGGACTGCTTGTGACTGCAATAGTATCTGCGAGTCTCCCTCCAGCTAGTTAGTTCACCGTTGAAGCCTGCGTTTTACTGTAATTAAGTGCTCTATATAGCTAGAGTTTCTAGAGGCTTTGACAATTAAAAATTTTGAAGTTTTAAGGATTGGGTTTTCAAATCCAACCAACTCGATGCAGTGTATTACTTTAAATAATTTATGCTTCGTTACGTTAAATTTGTATGTAGTCATAGGATTAAAAAATTTTGTAATTTTATTTGTACATAAAATGATTAAGGCTAATAAAGCTGAAGTTGGACCTTTTTTTAATTTTTTTTCTCTAAACATAGGTTTTTAATCTAAGCATAGGGTCAAGGGGGAATCACACTTTTACCAGCATTATTAGATATTAATTTGCGCATTGAGTGGAATTGTATAATGTATAAGTATATATTTATAAAAATGAGTTAATGTTCATTTTTTTTATAATGTAATCATTATAATTGAATATTTATGATACAAAAGTTGTTTTTTTTAATTGTGTATTGAAAATATGAACAGTTATAAAAAGATTTTCTGAAATGTTTCTTAAAGGTTTAGTTATTTTAAATTTGAGACCTTTATCTTTAAATAAATCAAAAGAAAAACAGATTTAAAATAAAAGAAAACATTTCTCAAAAAAAAATCCTTTTTTTTTATACCTTTCTCAGCTGATATTAACCATTATCCAGCTATTCAAAGTTGAACAGTTTTTTTATTGGTAATGCTTGTTTCGTTCATTAGTATTAGTCTTATTATTCTTTATAAATTCTTAAAATTGATTTTTAATATTTGATCCTGTTTCTTTCAGACTGCAACGAGACAGGGTGGATTCTTTTGGAAAACTGGTTGCGCAATGAGCTGAACCCGGAAATGGATAAGTACAATTTTTTGACTTTTTTCTTTTTTCTTAAACGTTCGGCTATTACGTAATGGAAAAATATTTAAAACAGGGGTTGGTCCAGACATTTTGTGAAAGGTCCGTTTTTCGTGAAATTGTGAAAAAATTACTCACATTCTTTCAACCAGGGTCCGTTTTTATGAATTTGTGCAAATAGGGTCCGTTATTGCAAAAAAAAAACTTTTTCAAGGAGTTTTTAAATTGTAAAGACATACATGATAATGCTCAACACTGTAAAATTATAATTAAAAAAATTAAATTAAAATAAACAATTGCTGCTTCTAAATTAGAGATGCAACATACAAATATTTGGTATTTAGCCTATACTGCTGAACGCAGAATATTCATTTCGGACGAATAATGGAAGAATCGTCTGACGAAGACAAAACTTAATTCGTTTACATCCATCTTTCCTGTTTTCTGCCCTGGAAAGGGTTTATTCGATTGACAAAATAATAATGAAGATAAACAAATTTTTGAAGGGTCCGTTTTTAAGATAAAATATTTTGTGAAGGGTCCGTTTTTATGGAAAGATATTTTGTGAAGGGTCCGTTAACGGACCCAATTTTCTTCTAAACAGACCCCTGTTTAAAATATTCACGAAAATTTCATTTTCTCCAAAAATGTTTTTTAGTAATCATTACTATTAATTGATGATTTCGTCCAGGGTTTACAAGCCTATACTTCAATTGGGATAAATTAAATTGTAAGGGACGTCGGAATTCGTATCGACTGGTATTCGAACCCGGTTCGCCGCATTAGAAGGCGAATGCTCTTTCCCCTGAGCCATCGCGGCTCATGGATGATTGTTAGTTACAATCAGAAATGTTTACTTTCTTCAGTAGGCCCTTTTACTCCCTCCGCCTCATGTTCACTCCCTCCGCCTAATTTTCATCCGCTGACAAAACTATTGGGGCAATTTTCTTCCGATATTTACATTATTTCGAGGCTCATAGATTAAGCCGGTGAAACAAAGTAGTGGAAAATATGTAATTTCTCAAGTTTTGCAGCGAATTAAATTTCGTCCAGGGTTTACAAGCCTATACTTCAATTGGGATTAATTAAATTGTAAGGGACGTGAAGTCATTTGTTATTATAGGTAAGTATTATCATTGCTTGTATTAACATTTTGTTATTTATTGTTACATTACCGGCTACAAATAAATCACTTTTCGGTTTTTCGGGGATAACTATTTATATCTTGATCAAATTTACCCAAGTATTAACTTATCATCAAGTAACGGGCAAGAGTCTACCGTACTTTCAAAGTATCGTGGTTTATAATTTTGCTCGTTTTCATACAAATGCAGCTAATAAGGCTCGTATTATTATTCATTTTTTGTTATGTATTTTCATGTTTTACTAGTTCTTTGAAATTAAGAAACGAGCACAAAACGCACCTAGTCTCAACAGAAAAGTGCAAGCTCAAGAAAAAGTACTCAACAAGCTTGTTGCTGTAACCTAGAACTGTCTCCTATTCAACTTCCTCAACTGTTTAAATTTTCCGCAACAGCTCTTTTAAAATCTCAAAGCTCTGTTTATCGGCAAATTATATTTACACAAAAAGAATCCTGGTTGACCTCTTGCTAGCCAGCTAGTCGCCTGAACTCCCGCTCTTCTGCTATTCCAATTGCTGTGAGTATTGCCAGCTCCAAAATTCTAAATCCACCAATAAGAATCATAGGAGACGATTAGTCAAAGGAGGTTTATGTATGAAAGATTACTAGTAAATAAGTCAAATAGAATTGCAAAATTAGAGGAAAGTCGAATAAAATTGGCAAAATCAACTCACTTTCAATAAATTAAGGACTAGTGTCATAACATATTGTATAGTGGAATACAATACGCAATGTGATCTACAAGGAAAAATTTGACTCAAAAAGTTCCAACTAGAGTTGTTTTAAAAATATTTTCTTAGTTTTTATTTTGTATTATAACCGGAGTTGAAAAATCGATCCATTTTTAGTTTTACGACTATGCATCTTCAACTTCGTTGACTGTTAATTTTGAACCAAAACAAAAAGGCGAGGACATGGATAAATCAAGTATTGAGACAAATTAGCCTTCATAAATCTTTGATGGCACTAAACTACATTTGCATCACATGGTGAAGAAAACGACAGCCTCCTACGGTGAACCAGAAGACAAGAAGACTCTAAACCTTGACCCGTTTACAACTAAAGATCTACATCAACACAACGAGCTGGAAGCGGAATTCGAACTGACTAATCACCACTGGGATTCAAACCTTTGTCACCTCTTAGAAATTTGAATGATCTATACCCTGATCTCGGTTACTTCAGATTGAAATAAATAACACCTCTATGCCAGGTGATACAAATACCCTGGGTAGAAATCCCTATTTGAAAGGAGAATAATGAGCTAAAACACAGCTCAAAGGATTCATAAGTAGATTCAGGCTTAATATGCACGCTATGGAGTGCATCTGGTGCTATGGAGTGCTATCATGGTTTAGTGCCCCTCCAGAAAAATGCCAGGCTACACGAAGTCAAGAAAACTCTCAAACTTATTGCGAAATTACGATTGTTTAGTAGCATCCCTTATACAACCCTGATCTCTCTCCAATTGACTCTTATGTATCTCCATCCCTGTACAAATATCTGGAAAGTCAATCGTTCATCTGTGACAAAGATGTACAGAAGACCGTGGAAAACTGGATCCACTAGCAACCCTGAGTTAGTACGCTGATGCCATCCTATGTTCTAAGCGATTATATATAGTAGTACTGCTCTAAATTAACTGTAATAATAAAATTAGGAATAAAGTTTCATTAAAAATAACTGTAGTTTCGCTTCATTTGGTGCACCTTAACTAGTCATAGCATCGTAAAAGTTCACCGAGCAGAATTAAAAAACGTTATCCCCTGAAAATCTATTTGTGATTTATTTTGGCCGTTATTTTATGAAACCTACCACTCAGAAATTTCAATACACCTCCGATTACATTATTTCTTGTTTTTCCATCATAAACAAAGCGTAATTCGGTATGTTGAGTCATAAAATATTCACCCCGGATAACTTTTGCTTTCATTATCAGATTTTCAGAAAGTGAAATTCTGTCTTAATGGTCGTAAAAGTTGAATTCAAATATGCTAATTAATTAGGAACTTTCAACTAAGTTTTGGATTCAGTTACAAAAATGTTTTCTTTTAGTAAAAATGTCTGTTTTTCGACGGAGTTAATTTTTTTTATCATGAAAATAAATGAAAACTGTTGTTGCTGTCTAACAGTTTTAATTTATTTCTGGGCTGTACATTGGTTGTAGAAATGGTTAGAACTGCCGTTTTTGAGCGTAGCAGCTGTGAAACGAAAAGTATTTATTTGCATCACATATTAAAAACTACTCAAGTGATGTTGTTTGGGCGTAAGCTTAGGACTTCAAGAAAAACTGGATTCAAGAAATTGTGGAAAGAATTTTTTGAGCATGAATTTATGTTCCTACTGCAAACGATCTTTTATATCGTTCCTGCATGGTTCCATGGAAAGATTTGTCGATTCTGAAAAATTATAAAGTACTTATCTGTAGACAATGCTAAACAAATGGATTAAGAACTATCAACCTTTGAAATAATATCTTATTACTATATTGCCCAAATACCCTTTGGAAAAGTCTCTAAGTTCTTTAAATTAGGTAATAGCTTATGGGTTGAGAGGCAAGCTGATAGGTTGAGTTGATCATTATTAATCTTTTGAGAGACATGTTGATACCAAAATGCTTTCGACTGTTCTCGTTCTTGGAGTTTTTGGAAATCTTTAAAACTGGAAAATAAAGTGTGTTATGATTATTTTCGTGTAATTTCCAAACGAAATAAGTTAAGAATATCTCGTTGAATTCATGAAGTGATGGAACCAAGGGGAACTAGTCAAACTTTGTGACCATGCCGCTGGCTGAAGACGCTGTGTGTCAGCAAGAAAAACACTTAACGGCATGAATGGTCAACCCCTAAATGTACAAGAATTACACGAATGATCAATTAGGAAAAAGTACATGGATAAATTATTGAAATATCACATGCTTTTTAAATTATAGAGAGAGTTCTGCAATCGTTTGTAAATTAATGTGTGGTATTACAACTTTCTAAAAATGGACTTTTAATTAATGTCACAATTTTCTGTGGCATGAATAGGGGACTAAGTGTGAACTATACGAAGATTCTAACGGAATTTCAAAAATTCTCTGTGTATTTCCAAGTCCAAGAGACGATGTGCGAGCAGGCTTGGTTTTCTAGGGAGTTTAAATATTGAGATTTGTCTTTAAATTAGCAAGTAATTTTACTTTCATAAGATTTTTTTTGTATTCTTTCAACTCTAAGGTCGAGAGTCATAAATCATTTTAAGGAAAAAAATGTCACGGCATAAAGTTTTTTTTAAATCTTCAGCTAAAGTTAAAATTGATCTACAAATTAAATGGCAAACAACTCATATTGTAAGCAGTACAAGCACTCAAATAATTCAACAGCCAAGCACTCTTAAATCCTTTCATTCGGCAAAACTCTAGATCAAACATTTTCTGAGACAAAACTGGAAAGCGTTACTCACTTCTCGTATTTTGTCAAGAAGTTGGAGGAGCAGCTTAGAACAGAGTAATGCCGATAAGCCCCGCAATAAAGCTGTTGCAGAATTCAGACTTGCGATGGGCCATGATTGCCTGGCGAACCACCTCTGCTGCATCGGCATTTTCGCTGACCCAAATTGCCCGTTATGCTCGAATAATGAACTTATGGACAGGAACCATCTGTTGAGTTGCTCAGCTGTGCGTGGAGACTCTGAGGTGAGGCGCTACTGGAGGGCCCGACTTCTGTTAATGAGTCAGTGACTTTTTTCTCTTACTTGTTTTCCACTGTTTATGTAAGAGTTTATCATTTTCTTTTGCCATTAGAAATAAAAATAAAAAACAAGCACAACAATAATATCTGAAGGCGTGGTTTTTAAGATAAGGTGTAAAATTTAATCAGAACTCAGAAGTCTTATTACGAATTTTAACTGCTTGATCACTTGTGCTTGGCTTTATAAGGTTCTGCATCCATTGGTTAAAAATTCATTCGAAAGCAAGAAAATTCAAGCTTATGTGGAAAATATTGTTCAATATGAAGAAAGGTCATCGAAATAGGGTATAGCTAGACTACAGAGCCCTTTTGAAAGATTAAAAGAAAATTCAGAGTGGTGTACCACAGATCTGTGAAAGTTTAAGATCTTCTGTGTAGATTCAGTGCAATTGAAATTTCACACTAATTCATGTAAAGCTTAGAGTGAGTTGGGTCGAAGATCACTGAATCACTGGATACATAAAAGGAAAGTCCCGGAGTTGATATACTAAAGAAGGTAAGTGTTTCGTTTTGTGTATTTCTTTACAAAAATGTATTGAAATAAATGAGTGGTAGTGTGTATTGTGTGTTAAATTAAATTGTATGACATTTAAAAGAGGTAAAAGTAGACACTGTGATGAAATGATTTTACTAAATCTACTTTTTTTTAAAAAAAATTAAAGGCTTAACTTTGTTATTAAGTTTCAAGCATTGATATTTTCAGCTCTTTCTTTTTACATCTCTTTTTTTCCTATTAACATCTTGCTTTATTTAAATAATTTTGTAACCGCGAACTTTAAATTTAGAATTGCACTAAGCGCGCGTGTTTAGGTCAATTTACATTGCATTTATAATGTCTAAATATCTTTTTGTTATTAGTTGCATAGATTGAGTAACCCCATCTCATCATTTATGGGGAAATAGAATTTTTCGGGGAAAGGAGGGGGACTCTTAGCCCCCTTTAGATTATATCAAAACTAATGTAGTAGTGGAATAAAGTGATGCGTACTGAACAAAAAGAAATTAACAAAAAATAATAATCAAATAATTTTACAGAATTCATTTAAATGTTTTTCAGCTCTGTCATACAAACAGAATCTTTTTACCGAAGTTTGAAAACTGTTTAGAAAAGCTTTTATTAGCAGGTTAAAGGCTAATACAAAAAAGAAAAGTAATCCGAAGTTAAAGGATTTTTTTGTGAAAAGCAAATATTTTTATGCATTTAAAAATATTGTGAATGCACAATATTAGGAAAAATATTGGGAAATATAATGGGAGACCTATTACTTATGATTTAAAAAAAAACTTTTTTAAAAACTATGAATTTGCAAAAAGGCAATATTTTGAATAACTATTTTCAAGTAGTTTTTTTTTCTAGTTAAACTAGAAACCAGTTTTTTGTTAAGCAAGAGCAAAAGTGCTTATTTGTTTAATTACTAAATATTTACACTCATTTAAAACTATAGTAAATACACCTTAGATACCTTTTTTTTCTCTTGGTATCTCTCATGATTTTACATTTAAATTCCGCAAAGCATCTCATTTTAAAGGTCTTCTACTTTTTAAAAAAATTTAAAATCTTCAGTCAAGACTTTTGAAAGTAATTTTTGAATTGAATTCGCGACTTGATTATGAAAAAATGGAGACTATGAAAAATGTTCTATGAAAATATTAGTGAACTAGTTATAATACGCATCACTTTATACAATATGCATAACCATAAGAAATTTGAATATTATCATACTACTTGCTGATGAAAGAGATAAAATATTCTAAAAATTAAATATTAAATTAAATAAATCTGAAGCAAATATAGCCTCCATATAATGGTGCTTAAATACTTCACATCTTTAGTTTTTTTTCATACTTAAGTGCATTTATTTTTTAATTTCTGGTATCTATATTTTTAGCTACATCTTAATGGCCTGTGTTATGGGAAATTTTATATTGGGATGGTGCGATTTTTAAAGCTGGAATTATAAATGGGTGCGATTTTTAAAAACAAACAGCTGGGATTTTTTTTTTCTGAATAATGCTAAAATGGTAACTTATTTTTTGGAAGGAAGGGGGCTATGAATGAAGGAAAGGATAAGAAGGAAGAAAGGGGTTAAGAATCATATGTTAGAAACCCTAAGAATGAAAGCGCTTATTGTGAAAGAAAGAAGAAAAAAATAAGTAGAAAAACTATAGATCGAAATATTGAAGGAAAAAAAACTTATGTAGGAGTCACAACCCTCCAACTATAACGAAATTTCCGTACTTTTAGAAAATATTTTTCGTTTAGATAAGATTATGCATGATTCTGATTTAATACAGAATTAAAAAAGAAATGTTCACCACTACATTCTAAGAAAATTCTATTTATTTTGAATATTTCGGTTTTAGTTCCCTACCTCATTAATATTTTTCAAACTTCACATGTTGGTGTGGATGACACCCATAGTGAGTTATAATTAAATTCTTTCGCTCATAATTTCTGATTATATTCAACAGCCTGCAAAAAATAATCTTTCGAATCTTTTTCTTTATTCTAATATCACTATTAAGATAAATTTACATAGTGAATCGAAGAATTTGCAGGCCTTCTAACAGAATTTCACAATAAGCGTCTTTCATTGCACGACTCATAGAAATATTATTATACGAATATCAAACTTGTTTTTGTTGATGTTCTAAACTAATACAGTACGAATTTTATGAGATTTGAAATTTATTCAATAACATTTAATACTCAAAATCACATTCTTAATTTGTACATAACTCAAATTTGAGTTGCTTTACTTTAGAGTGCAATACCTTATTTTTTCTATGCTTTCGATACTAGCAAGTTTGTTTTGTGGACAGGATAGCGTATTATTTTTGTAATTTTCTATCGCAGTAGCGAATATATTTCTAATAAAAGGTCACCGTTCTGAAATTTGAAGAATTCAGAACGGCAGAATTTCCTTTTGTAAGGAAAAGTATAATTTAGCTGGTGGTCGGTCATGCATTTATAAAAATAAAATGTTCAATTTATAAGAAGGAAACTATATTTGATTTTTCGCTTTTCTGCATCGATATTAAAAATTAATGATATATCCAATTTAAGCCATTTTTATATATATTACTTGCTGAAACAGCTGAAAATTGTCTCTAGTGCCACTTGCTAATACTACAGCAAGTCTGCTAGGTGAAACCAAATGCATCTAAGGCAGAGGGTACGTTTCTTTCAGAAAAATGTCGTTATTAACATTTTATCTGGACGTCTTTAATATAAGCATTTTGACGATGATTTTGAACTTTGATGTAATAGTGGTCTTCTCTTGGTAAACCGTGACCGTTATATCGAGCTTTTACTGAAACACATCCTTTAGATTTCAATTCTGGATTTAACTCTAAAGTGGCGGAGCAGCAGAGATTAATTGCAAAACTTTTGAGTTTGAACAAAATTATTAGATTTTCTCACCTAGACTTCAGTCAAAAATAAACTATTGGCGAATTTTGTGTTTTATATAGTTGCAATTGTTCCAATCATTATGATGACTAACCGATGACGCAATACGGTGAGAAATATTTTAATCAAAAGTCCTAAGATAATTATGATTAATATGGATAATTACTTTCCCAAACCTATATGCGTATTTTTAAAGGCTTCTTTTGCCATTTTCGGGGAAAAAATTTTAAATATAAGAAATTTAATAATAAATATTAAAGATTATTTAGGAATTAAATATAAAGGAATATTAACAATTACCGCAACCCTTTCCTGTTACCGCTCATTGCAAAAAATTACAAACTGTTAGAATATAAAACTTCTAAACGTTTCCTTTTTTTTTAAGCAACCACTACTCTTAAAGTAACATAGAACTGAAATATAATTCTTTATTCGATTGTAGTTACTTAGGTGATGTTTGACTAAAGTTTGAGGTTTCCAATGTCTGAGAAGGTTAACGTTATAATTGTTTTTTTTTCAAGAGAAAAATTACCATCAAGCCAACAAAATCTTTCCAAACAAAACTTGCCAATTAAAGTAGAGTATTTTCTTTCGTCGAGTTGGAAACAAAACTAAAATAGATCCAATTTATAACTTTTGCTGCACCAGAATTTTCCTGGAATAATAATTAATATACGAAACTGGGATGAATTAGGATAATCAAAGAAGCGTTTAATAGTGAATACTTATAAGAAAAATATGAATAGTTAGTGTAAGTACTGTTGAGATGAAAAGAATTTTTTCGAGGAAAAAAAGAAAACTTAAGAAAGCGGAGAGATGTTTTTTGTAATCAAAATCTATTTTTCGCTATGGAGAGGACATAATAAAGACTCCGTGAATAAGTCTCCTTGCCTATTTACCAGCGCAGTATCAAAAGGGAAAGTTACCCATCACGATTTTATATTCTGGCCGGCATACCATCCACCCAATTCTAGGTTTACGACAATCACTGTTCAACTCCATAGTGTTTTAAAATTTTGAACCCCAATTTAGAAGACAAGGGATCTCCTGGATTAAGCATTGGTGGAAAACCTGCCTTTGTGGAAAACTTTTTGTCGGAACTAACCAGCAACTGCGTTACATGTAGATAAAAACCACGAAATCTTCCAAATGTCATCTCGACGGCAAAGGGGATTTGAATCTATGATCTATCTACCGCTGAGAATATTTTGTAGCACTAAGGTCGGTGCGAGCCGGGAGCAAAATTCATTTCCACCAGCTTGGTGCTTACGAGTTCTGGAAAGGCCTTTCTGAAGAACATTTTGAAAGGATTAAATATAAAGTTTTCGAACTGTCTAATGCGCTCTTTAATACTTTAGTTGTCCTTTTTCTTAAAATTGAGTTTCTACGGAGGGTCTGTCTCCGTCTTAGAACAGGACAACATCCTTAATACGCATGAAAAGGTAATTTAATACTCAATTGATCGGGGTTGATTAACATTATGAAATCATATAAAAACCTGGATGATATGTACCCATAAGATTAAAGTCAAAATAATTTCATTTTTTAAAATATGTATATAAATATTGTTTTCTGCCTCTGACTTTATTGTATTAGCTTAAGCAAAACACATTTTCAAAAATCTATCTTTCTAAAATAAAGATTATCTGTATTGAGTATCATAAGGCATGATCAACTCATGATAGCCAACTCATGATAACGAATATTTAGCAGATGCAAGCAATTTTCCTCGTGCTTATCCCTTTCGAGAGACCGTTACAAACATATTATCATGGTGCCTATACTAAATACCTCGGTACCCATATAAGTATACATGACACCTTAAGCAGTATGAATTACAGCAATGCTTTTACCCAAATTAAACATAATTTCTGCCAAGAATAGTATGGCGTTTTTATACGATTCCCTTAAGTGAATTAGTACTAATTCACGATTAGTTTTGCTTTTTAGTACATGATTACCCTTAGTACAATTACACTTGATTTTACTTAATTCAGTCTTATAGAACACATTTTAAATGAGTAATTACAAGAGAAATAAAGAAATTGGTTTCAATAGTTTTAGGAATACTAAAGTGGTGACGTAACGCCTACATCCTAGCCATGTTGATAAGTTAGTCGAAAAATTAAGTAAAATGATTAAATATAAAATCATAGAATAATTAAATATCAAAAAATTTGAAAATACTCCTATTTTGATTAATGTTGTAAGCAAGCAAATATCACTGATATTCTTTTATAAATAATTGAAATAAAAAAAGAACTTAATCAATCAGGAGTAGGATTTCTTTTTTAAAATTCTCTTTCTAACAAACTAAGTAAATTTTTAATAAGTAAGTAAAGTAAAGTATAAGTAAAGTAAATAAACCTCCGTACGAATTTCTGAAGGTTAGCGCAGAGGGTTCTGGAGTTGTAATATAGTGATAGGCATAAACATCCAAATTCTTCATTTTAAAATAGGTGTTACTTAGTTGCATACCAAACGTACGTTTGATGTTGTTAATATTGCGATTGCACTATTTCACCGGGCAATGTAGGACTCTTTTGAAAAGTATTATAGATTATTAAAGTAAACTCGACTAAACTTTAGAAGTTTAGGAAATATCTTTTTTTCATTCTTTGTATAACTAAACACGCAAAATTGTTTATAATTTCAATAATAGTTTTACGAGTTTAGCCTAAAAATATTTATTTCATTTAATTTTCTTTCCAATAAACTTGAAAATTGAGTTTATTTATAAAGCTGTACACGGAAAATCATGTATATAAAGTATTCTTTATTATTCTTGTTTGAAGAATGTTTAGATATGAAAATTAAATTTTCATTTCGAAGAGAAGTTTCTTATTAGTGTAGTATGGTTAGTTCACTTGCGTTTTCTAAGTTAGATCACTTGCAATAAAATTGGTTATTTATTAAACAGTTCGTAAAAAAAATTAAGCTTATATTGTTTTTTTTTTACAATCAAATACGGTATTAACGCAAAATGTCAGTCAATCTAATTGCATAGTGGGTAAATCCATATATATCTCATTTTTATTCAAATTCAAGTTTTTATATTTTACTATTTCAGGAATTAGTTATGACATAGGCATAAAAATGACCTGTAGTTTATTAATGTATTCAGTGGCAATGTTTCGGTCGTTGATCTGACATTTTCTGGCAATGTTAATGTTAAATCTATACCACGTTGTTTTTTCTTCATTTTTTTTTGCTGTGTTTAATTTTAAGAAAATTATTCTCAATAAAATAATTTTAAACCAAATTTTGTTTTAGAGCAAATTTAAAACTTTGGCCACGATTTTGTTTCGTGGATACATTGCAGAAGAACGAAAAATATATATATATATAAATCGTGTTTAATATTTTGTAAAACAAAAATTTGAACATAATTTCCAAGCAATTACTGTGTAATTGCTATCTTATAATTTGATATTTTTGTTCACTGATTTAAAACTAAATTTTTATACTTGAGTTAATTTAACGAGGGTTAAATTTAGTAATGTGATTCACATCGCAGTGACCAATTGAAAAAATAAATTTGTAAACATTTAAAAGGGAGGCGGATATTCTACACTAGAGTCAACTTACTAACTTTTCTGCGAAAATTCTGATCGATATGGTAAAACTTTTTTTTCTGCGTTAAAGAGGGAGAAGATATATTTTGCTATAGTAAAAAAATTATTCTAAAATTAAGCCTGACTTGAGTCATAGTTGGAATTTTTACAGTTGAGATTTTCACGAAATTTAAAATACGATCTCAAAAATGGGTTTATGATAAACAACAGAAATATTTCATTTAGAAGGGAACCCCTAAACAAATCTACTTAATAAGTTTTTAGAATAAAATGTTGCCTCTTGTCTTAGGTGGAAATTAAGAAAATTTAGTTACTGGTCAAAAATTAAAATTATTCCCCGGTTAAGTTATTAAAGGTTAAAGCTATTACCAAAGGTAACTAAAAGTTATTATCTTCCCTGTCCATTTACATATCTCTATATTTTTTTAAAAATAAATGTTAATCAAGTTAATTTAAAAGAGTTATAATGCGGAAAATGTGTAATGTTCAAATTGGGATGAACTATAATTTAAGTAAACACAGAAAAAAAAACATAATCAAAATCAAAACTATATAATATCTTCTTATAACGGTTGGTGGTTCACAAACTATTAATAATAATTTTATGGTAGCTCGAGTTAAATTTTAATAATTTCGGACCAACTGACCAATTTTTATATATTGTCCTGTAATTAATAACTGGTCAACATTGTTGTTCTTTTAAACAAAGATCAATAATGAATAAAAATAAACTTTTGAGGAATTATAATTAAATTTATAATTGAATCATAAATTATGAAGAATTTTAATATTTAATACTTATCTGTTTTCGCTTCAGTTATGTATTCCACAATATTATGGAGTAGGATCTTTAAATGATGAGCAACCATTTATAGCGTTGTATATTTTATTAATTTTAAAAGGCTGTTTTATTCAAAATGTCAATTCAAAGAGTTTTTCTTTTTAATTAAGTATCTTTAAATAATTTTTTTATTAAGTATATTTTAATTAAGTATTTTTTCACTAAGCATTTTTTAACTTGATAGACTAAGAATTTTCTTCTGTTCAAGAATTAATATTCAATAAAATTTAAACTTTTGTTATTTTTAATTGATTGCGCTAATGTTTAATTGACTGCGCTATACTTTCAGAAGTTTATGATTTCAATTTTTCGAATGCAATAAACTATTGAGAGCACTTAAATTCCGAAGAATTATAAAATGAACATTAAATATGGATATTATTTAATATAAATTAATATGAGAATAGCAAATCAATTAATATAAATCTATAGTTAATTCCATTTATTTCTTGACTGTCTGTGGTACTTTTTGTCCATGTCTGATGTAGCGTAACACTATCACTACCAGGTCCGTTGCCGGAATTTCTATTAAGTGGGCATCATGTATTTTTTTAATTGATGACTGAATTATTTTAAATTTGTATGCGTTTTAGATATCTCCTACCTTGAATAATCAAACATTAATCTAATATGTATGATATACAACCTAGTACATATATACATTAACTTTATTCAATAATTATTATTTTTTCCTTTTAAAAATCTTCTCGAGGATGGGGTAACCTCCTTTCATAGCAGGATTCAAGTCCTGTGAAGATTTAAAAATTGTCTTCTACTCTTTTTTGACGATGAGTTAAAATGCAAGAAAAGAAAGATAAATAAACAAGACTGAACATTTTGCATGTTTTGATGTTTTATTCGTAAAAAAAAAATCACGTTGTCAAATTCAAGTACATGTTTCGTAGCTTTACAAAATCGAATTCTCTCTCGTACTGCAATTTTGATATTTATTAATATTTTTTTTGACGCAACAAAGAGAAACCTATTTTTTTTAAAAATAGAAATAAGCACGACTTGTAATATTTATTTTGTATGTCAATTATAAAGCCTTCGTTTACATACAATTCAGTGAAATGTTGGCCTTGTCAAATATGAGTATAATCGATGTTTTATTCCTCATATTAATCTTAGATTAGTTTTATGCTCTTGGTGATCTTGGTGAATTTTCCTCAAAATTTCATAGAGTGCTGCTTAATCAGTACTGTGCGGTATTACTGATTAAATTTTAGGGTTTTTGCTTAGCGGTGCTAGTTTTACCTTACAGTTGTTTAAGCTTCATAACGCTTGCGTATACATTAATGTAAAGAAAAGATCTCATTAACATGGAGGGATAGAAAATGTGGTTAGTAATAACAGATAACGTATGATAAATACTTCGCATATCTCTTTAATTACATATGTGTGTGGGCATATAAGGAGGGGTAGAAAGTATGAGAGGTATTTTTACATGCCTCGAACATGTCGAGCAGTATAATTTTTGAGTGCTACTTGTACCTTTCAAAAAGTGCTACTTGTCAGGCACTGTTTTGGTAACACAAATATAATATAAATTCTCACAGAACAAAGTTTGCGTGTTGTTTAAATTTATCTTTTTGAAAAATGTTTCATTGGGTCAGTTATTGAAATATTTTTTTATGCACGGTTAGTTCAAATGTAAGCATATTTTTTTTAAGTATAATCTAATTTTTTTTAGTATAAATCAACAGCTATATTTAATATTTTAACTTCTTAAAGTTTAAATTTTTAAAAAGCCTCATGTTTTAAGAATTTATTTTTATTTTAATTGTTTAATTTGCATTTGTATTCAGTTAATGCTTTTTCAAAAGTCATTTAGATGTAATTTAAGGTAAAACTTTCTTTAACTGAAAGAGAACAATTTTAGACTCTTAGAGTTATCAATAAATGTTTACATTTAATGAAATTTTCCACATTTTCTTCTAATTTACATAAAAATGTATAAAAAAATTAAAATGTTTAGTTGAAATTTAGGTCTTTATTATTGGTTTCTTTTTAAAACGCTTACAGAATTTTTACTTTTACTATTCCTTATGGGTATTGATCATCAACAGTTTAAATACGTTTTTCATTCACTTTTAACTTTAAATGTAAAAGTATAATTATTATGCTGATCAGCATTTATATATTTTAAATATTTAAAAAAAATATATTCTTGAGGACACCTCTGCTGCTTGATAGATGCTTCAATTTTTTTAGTGCAGTTTTTTTTTTTCAGTATTAAGTTCAGTTTTTACTATAAAGAGTGGAAGCATATGTGCAATTGTAAATGTCTGTTCTTTTAAGTGTTAAAAATTATATTGTTAATAAAATTCTAAGTTTCTTTAAATGTTTTGATTTTTAAAGTTTCTGCATGTGATGAGTCATTTTTGTAGGAAAATTAATATTTTATTTGGTGTTTATCTAAAATTATTATTATAATACACTGATGGCTTTAAAATTTTGAAAATGGGCAGGTTCTTAAATTCTGTCAATTTCTTTTGTTACTTACCTCTTTTGAAAATTAATTATAAAAAAGAAGGAAAAAATACATCTGCATACGGAAACTACAGTGCTGTTTCGAATAATCTTTAAAAGAAGTCAGCTGTAGCCCAAAATTTACAATTACTGTTTATTTAATGCTTTCTTTTTTTCTTCATGTGTCTGCCTACAAAAGTAATTTAAGAAAAAATTTTATCAATTTTGAAACGCAGTTTTGTTACTCGTATAGAAATCTGTGCACTGACGCCATGACATTTTTACCAAATTTAGTTTGTCTTACCACAATATTCTATTAAAAATAACTCCTTAGCGAGAAAAGTTACGTTTTATCATGAAATTAACTGTTTATTTTTCATATAACAGCAGAAATAAATTGGTAAAACATGCAAATATAGTTGTAATCTAAAAGCTAATTAATTTAATAAAAATTATATGGTTATTTAAAGAAAATTTTAAAGAATACATAAAAGAAAACATAAATAAAGTATACATGCTTGCTTTCTTTTAAATTTCAGCGTCAGACTTAGTTATTACCACCCTTTTTCATTAAATCATGCAACATTAAACAGTATTATTAAACCCTAAATTTAATCTTTTTAATCTAACTAACAGTATATGATTAGTCTCAGAGCGTGAAGAAATAGGAAATAAATAAAAATAAAATATAGAAAGGATCACAAAAAGGTGATTTTGAAGCTAAATCTCGTGATGAAATTAAGAAATCATGGTAATTTTTCATTTGCCATAGTTTACATATTTTTTAAAACTAAACTTATATTTTGAAGAAATGAATTTTCGCAAAAAACGGAAATTAAGAACAACTTAGGGAATAAATGAAAATAAATTCGACAACTGTGACCTACCGAAGAGGCATTAGTTTTATTTTAAATAGCACAGAAAGTAGATTTATGATCTATATGTTTCTCTCAACCTAATTTGGTGATGCTATCAATAATTTAAAACACAATGTCTTAAGTTTGAATTTTAGATGTGAGTTCGTGGATCCAAAATGATGAAATAATTTGTATTTTATGCAAAAATTTTAATAATATCCGTTGCTTTCGCTGTGCTTCACTCCCAAATAAACATGTTTGTGGCACTTGCCTATGTAATGCATGCTTGAAATTCGTCTCATTTTTTACTTAAAGAAAATTAATAACTATTTTAGATATTATAGTTATTTTAAAGATTTTAATTTTTCTTCATAATAATGAAGAAAAAATAATAATGAAGAATAACAATAAAAAGTTAAAAATACGCAGTCCTCTTTTGTTTCAATTTCAACTTAAGTTAATTTAATATGTGTGATACCCATTTTTGAAAAATTTTTTTTAAAATTGTTTAAGAAAGTTTTGAAATTCTTTTGGAATTTTTTACACAGGAAAAATTATGTATTCAAATTATTGAAGAAAAAAAAACGTTATACTGCAATAATATTCTTTCTTATAATCTACTTATAATAATCTACTTTAAAATATCGCAATAATATTCTTTTGATTATGAATCATGAGAAGTTAATTCCCAGAAATCATGATGTATATTAGCATAAGATTTAAAGATTTTTAATTGACACAAAAGAAACGTTCGCCTCTATGTTGATCTAGCGCTCTCTAGTATGCACGTAAGTTATTTTAAAAAAACTATAACAAGTATTATATAATAGTAAATTTAAAAAAATGCTGTTAAATATAGTTTTTAAAAAAACTGAAAAGTTTCAGATTTCAGTACCAAAATAGTTATATCATAATAAAGAAATAAATTTGATAAGGAAGAAAGGTAAAAAAATTTTTTTTTTACTTCAATGTATAATTTTTTTCAAAAATTAAATATATTATAATGCCAGAAAGTACTGAGTTAGGTGCATCAAGTATTTTATAAAACTAATCGAACAATGAAAAGAATATTCAGAATTTCAGTATGATTGGCAAAAGGCAATTACAAATATATTTTAATAATCACATATTCTCCCAGAACATTTAATATTCATGGAACATAAAATATATAAGACTAAGAAAATCATGTCATTACTTCAATTGTCATCTATTCCTAATTCTCCGTATCCAATTTGGCAGGGAAAGTTGTCAAATTTGTGCATGAACTTAACAATGTCGAGTGTCGAACTATAAAAATGACTTTGATTCCAGTAACCATTTAAATCGTAATTTTTAATCGTCCATGGTAAAAAAACCATGCTTGGAAGTTTCGTAATGAAAATTTTATAGTAAAAGAACTCTTAATGCTTGAATAGAGAAAGTCTTTCGGAAGAGAAAGGGTATTTTCAGCCACAAGAATATTTATTTAGTTGCTAATTGATTGCAAACAATTAGAAAATCATATGGACACCAGAAGTTAATGTGTTCATTCCCGTATGATCTAAATTTTTATCAGAAATCATTTTCTCTTATACTTCATTCGATTAGAATGAGTTCTCCGTTGTTAGCTATTTACTTTTAAATTTTAGAGGCATACTAGTAATCAAGTTATAAGTATATCATTAATAAGCAACTTAAAGCAGGTAATTTTTTGAGCTGCGTAAATTTTTTTTGGATTTGTTTAGAAGTCCTTTACATTTAGTTGAACTTTTTCTCATTACTGACATATTTAAGATTATAGGAACCTTTTTTCCTCTTGTACATAATACCCATAGTTACTTTTATAGATTTCAACGATCGCTCCCGATAGATCTCGTGTTTTCCTTTCCCAACACAATATCTTTTAAATCTAAATCATAGTTCTTACTACTATGATTAACTATTAAAAAATATATATGCTTTCTGAATGCCAGTTTAAGAAATATATTCTTGTGAATTCTTAAAAATTTTATATGAGTTGATCATCTTTGTATTAACCTTGTTTTTTTAATTGCTCGTGATAAAGATCTGTTTTTGTTTGTTGGCGATTTTCAAAGAATTTTTATATGTTTGGGGAATTGATTTAACGGATCACCGAATATTTTTTTATTTTCACTCAATGATAGAACTAAATATTTCAATGGTTTAAAACACACAAAAAAGATTCGAAGAAAACTATTAAAAACTGATGCCAAAGATAAGATACATTAAAAATAATTATGTGAATAATTTTTAAACTATTAATATTATAATGTCATTTGTTTTAAAAAGATTTTCTTAAATTTTTTTCATTGTATTTTTTTTACAGTGTATCATTTCATTTGTTTGTTAATTTCAATTACTAGACCAGACAGTTTCCATATTGCTTGCTGAATGCTAGTTTACTGAAAATATTCGTGTGAACTCTTGAAATATTTATATTAGTTATGTTAACTTAGCTCGTGGTAAAGACCGATCTGGCGATGCTCATATCAGACATAAATTTGAATGTTGCACTATAGTTTATTTTTACAAGAAACTCCGTATATTTATTCATTATTTTTAACATTATACATTATTCCATTATCGTTTTGGTGGCTTCTTCTTTCTGAGATGGATGACATTCTTGAAGATAAGTATTTAAAAGTAGAATTTTACAAATGTATTTTTCTATTATTTACAGTGAGAGTACTTAAATTTTAAAAAAAATATCTATCTCCATAATAATTATTTCATAAAAAAATATCATTTTTGAAAAAATTAAATTGAAAATGACAGATTGGGTTTCACTGTATTTGCGCAATATCCTTTTAATACAGTAACAATACTGTTGATTTCTCTTTTTTTTTTTTTTTTTTTTTTTTTTGTAATTGGACAAATTTCTTAGTTTTGAAATGCGAAGAATGCAATTTCTCAATATTGGTGGTTTGAGGGATTTCATTTGTTTTTGAAATGATAACTGCAAATTTATTAATATAATAATCTAATTAAATAAACTGAAGTATATTATAATATATCAAAAGCTTAAAAAATCCAAAGTCTTTGCATAATTTAAACTCAATCATTCATTCGATGAATTCCAACGAACAATCTTTACTTATTTGATTGACTACATCAATAGATATTTTTTTCGTTGTTCTCACTCATTGGTAGAACTATATATTTTGATGGTTCAAAATATTGAAAGGAAAGTGTCAAAACTGATATCAAAGACAAGATTCATTAAACAAAATATTATCTGATTAATTTTTAAAGTATTAATGTAATAATGTAAAAATTTTTTTGTAGTAAATTTTGTAAAACAAATTTATCTTCAAAAATGAATAGTTTCTTTTTTGAGGTTTATTTAAAGAACTAAAAAGTAGTGTTTGTGCCAATTTTATGTTTTAAGTTTTTTTCAAAGCTAAAAAAATAATGCACGCATACTGTACTCTAAATATTCAAGGTTTTGTAATTTTCGAGAGTATTGAGATAAGATTCAACTGTATTTTTGCATAAGTGATTAACCATTTTTTATATCTGAGATGTTTCTCCTCAAGTATTTTTTTAACACTAGGTATATTGCATTTATGTATTTAATTATGGTTATGTATTTAATTATGGTTTTAATTACTTAAATTGAAAAAGAAAATAAGAATACCAGAAAAAATTATTTTGGGATAAAATAAATGTTGATGTATTTTGATTATTTTAACTCGAAGCAATGGTATTGTTATTCTTCAATTTTTTTTAACATTTCTCATGAAAACTAATGAACATTTTAAGAAAGCTGAAAGTTTTGGAATCACCCCCAAATAGGTCATGCTTAAATCAAACAGTTGAAAGAATTAACTTTTAGTTGGGTCACATAACTGCAGATATTCCAAAAATAACTTTTTTATGTAAGGACCAACAACCGATCCCTATGACGAGGAATTCAGAAAAACCCTGCAATTTGATATCATTGAAAGTACGAAATGAGAAGAATAGTATAATCCAAAGAAGCATAAAATAGAAATTTTATAACTCTGTGGACAAAAAGAATTTTGATACGAAAAAGAAACTAATAAAATGTTCTGAAAGACTGTTTACACGATATGAAAGTAGCTTATAGATACAATTAGAAAATAGTTTAGTTAACAAGATTAAAGAATATTGATGGTCTTATTCAAAAGACTGTGTGATAATGTTTACTGGAAATAAATTTCTGACAAAAGAAAACAAATATACTAAATCCTTTTTCTCATTAAAATATAGCGAGATAGTTGCACTTGTAGGACTTCAAGCCTAAGAAACATTTTGGGGATATTTGTGCTCCAAATTGTGAAATTTTACTTTAAAATTTCCAGTTACATTGAATATTGTGATTAAACATCACCTAGAAAAAAGCTTGAAAACAAAGGGAAATATATTTCTAAATTTCTTCCAGGTACCTAAAAATAATAGAAATTAGAATAACTTATAAAGAGAATTTTAATAAAAGGAAAAAGTTTGGAATCTGATGACTTGAAAAAGGTCTAATAAAGAGCGCATCTACACAAGTAGCACTGTGTAGATGCGAAAACTAAAGTGCAAAAACTAAAATAAGTTCCACAAAATATAAGAGGAAGAAAATAAATACAAAGAATTTAGTATTTCCTCAATTGATCAACAATTAAAGCTAATATAGAAATGTACTGTTACAGTTGCGGCTAGAATACGGTTTAACTAAAGTGAATCACCCAAGTGGCAAGTAAAATCTGGACGGTTACATAATGTTCCCTTCACTAGAATGCCACATTGTTCCAGAAATCGTGAAATAGCAACTAGAATATGGTGTCACGAAAGTGAATCATCCAAGTGGCAAGAGGAATCTGGACAGTTACCAAATGTTCCCCTCAATAGAAAGCCACATTGTTCCAGAAATCGTAATAGAATATGGTGTTAACGAAAGTGAATCATCCAAGTGGCAAGAGGAATCTGGATAGTTGCAAAATGTTGCAAAAGAGAGTGGCAAGTAGAACCTGGACAGTTAAAAAATGTTCCCCTGAATTTAATGGAGCATTGTTCTGGGAATTGTACCATATCAAAGAGAGTATGATGTAACTAAAATGAATCACCCATAGGGAAAGTAGAATTTGGACAGTTACAAAATATTCCCCGGAATAGAATGCCACAGTGTTCCAGAAATTGTTCCATAGCAGCTAGAATATGGTGTCACTAAAGTGAATCATGAGAGTGGCAAGTAGAACCTGGACAGTTAAAAAATGTTCCCCTGAATTTAATGGAGCATTGTTCTGGGAATTGTACCATATCAAAGAGAGTATGATGTAACTAAAATGAATCACCCATAGGGAAAGTAGAATTTGGACAGTTACAAAATATTCCCCGGAATAGAATGCCACAGTGTTCCAGATATTGTTCCATAGCAACTAGAATATGGTGTCACTAAAGTGAGTCATGAGAGTGGCAAGTAGAACCTGGACAGTTAAAAAATGTTTCCCTGAATTTAATGGAGCATTGTTCTGGGAATTGTACCATATCAAAGAGAGTATGATGTAACTAAAATGAATCACCCATAGGGAAAGTAGAATTTGGACAGTTACAAAATATTCTCCGGAATAGAATGCCACAGTGTTCAAGAAATTGTTCCATAGCAACTAGAATATGGTGTCACTAAAGTGAATCATGAGAGTGGCAAGTGGAACCTGGACAGTTAAAAAATGTTCCCCTGAATTTAATGGAGCATTGTTCTGGGAATTGTACCATATCAAAGAGAGTATGATGCAACTAAAATGAATCACCCATAGGGAAAGTAGAATTTGGACAGTTACAAAATATTCTCCGGAATAGAATGCCACAGTGTTCAAGAAATTGTTCCATAGCAGCTAGAATATGGTGTCACTAAAGTGAATCATGAGAGTGGCAAGTAGAACCTGGACAGTTAAAAAATGTTTCCCTGAATTTAATGGAGCATTGTTCTGGGAATTGTACCATATCAAAGAGAGTATGATGTAACTAAAATGAATCACCCATAGGGAAAGTAGAATTTGGACAGTTACAAAATATTCTCCGGATTAGAATGCCACAGTGTTCCAGAAATTGTACCATAGCAACTAGAATATGGTGTCTCTAAGGTGAATCATGAGAGTGGCAAGTAGAACCTGGACAGTTAAAACATGTTCCCCTGAATTTAATGGAGCATTGTTCTGGGAATTGTACCATATCAAAGAGAGTATGATGGAACTAAAATGAATCACCCATAGGGAAAGTAGAATTTGGACAGTTACAAAATATTCCCCGGAATAGAATGCCACAGTGTTCCAGAAATTGTTCCATAGCAACTAGAATATGGTGTCACTAAAGTGAATCATGAGAGTGGCAAGTAGAACCTGGACAGTTAAAAAAATGTTCCCCTGAATTTAATGGAGCATTGTTCTGGGAATTGCACCATATCAAGAAGAATATGGTGTAACTAAAGTGAATCATCCATAAGGCAAGTAGAATCTGGACAGTTACAAAATGTTCCCCTTAATAGAATGCCACATTGTTCCAGAAATTGTACCATAGCAACTGGAATATGGTGCACGAAAGTGAATCATCCAAGTAGCAAGTAGAATCTGGACCGTTACGTTATATTCTACTGTATAGAATGCCACATAGTTCCAGTAATTGCACCATATCAACTAGAATATGGTGCAAGTGATTTGCCTAAGTGGCAAGTAGAATCTGGACACTTGCAAAATGCACCCCTGAATTGAATACCGCATAGTGCTGGGAATTGCACCATAGCGACCAGAATATTTAAAATTTTTTAATCTTTCTCTGAAATATATACCAGATGGTTTTACCAGAACTACATCATAAGAATTAGAATGTGGATGATCACTTATTTTTCCTCTGAAATAAAAGCAGCATGTTTCTAAGGGAAAATCTTTATTTTTTCACTAAAATAAATGCCTCTTGGTTCTACAAGGAGTGAACCATAGCAACTAGACTTAGTTAAGATGAAAACAGATTTTAATTTTCATGAAAATAAAATCTGAGCGCTTGGAATGTGTTAGTGGAACTCTCACATGACTAGTTGTACTGTTTTAAAGGCTAAGGTTGTAATAGCTGTACTGTTAGGTGTCCATGTTTCAGAAATAGAAATATGGACACCTAAATTGTTAGTAGTTGCAGTTTTAGTTTGACTGAAACTAAATGAAGAGATTAATGACATGACCGATTAAAAAGACAGTGGAAAAAGAGTGATAAAAGAATTAAACTTAGAAAGTGCTCTTAATCAGAAAAAAATGCTCCCCAATATATTTTATTTTGAAAGAGAGAGCTAACTCAATTTACCAGAGTATTATTCCTTTTACCCATACAATGTCTAAAAAACTGTACGATGACCTGTGGATCTGTGATGCAGCTTTTGAAGTTTTACTTTGAAATCTCCAATTGTAAAAACCATTAAGAATAGAAGAAAATATGTAAGAAGATTTTATGCATTAGAAAGACGGAATGCTGAGCATTCGGAATGGATTAGTTAGATAATCCATCCCACATGAAGTCCTGGAAGAAAGAGAACCAAGAATAAAATATATCAAAAACAGAATTTGAGACAGTTAAGTTGTCAATAGTTCCAGTTTTAATTTGAATGATACAAAATGAAGAGAGAAGATTATATAGACTGATTGGTAGAGTGATACGAAAATTGATGATGTCCAAAAGAAGGAACTCAAATTTTGGTTCTGCCATCCAGGACAAATAAACCTTAGCTTTGCAACAAAAAAAATAGAACCGAAGTTGCCAGTCAAATTATTTTTGCTTGGAAAAAGTGGGGGCAGTATTTTACCATCCCTTAATTTTTGACAGTATTTTATCATTCACGTCATCAATATCCAAGGAACTGTTTGACAAATTATTGATCTCTGTCTCAGTCTTTGAATTTTCACTCTGAAATGTCCCGTTTAAAAAGTTAAAAAAATATGAAAATAAGGTTTCTACTCTTAATTCTAGTCCAATAATGTAACATATCAAACAAAAAAATAAATAAATTGGAAGTTGCGACAGATAAAGTAGTTGCAAATAGCCTGAATTCCTTTGAAAGAAAAGCTTTTGATTGAAAAGACAGTGTTTGAACGACAGTTAAAGTGATTGTATCCATTGACTGAGTGCAGAATATACTAATTTTAAAAACAAAGAAAGAAAAAAATGTGTTATAACCAAATTATTTTAGACGTTTGAATCTGTAGCTAAACAATGTAGCACAATACTGTATACCCAATTGTGTGTGAAATGTCCAAAAAATGTATTGACAAGGAGATGATTTCTGCCACAGCTTTAGGTTTGGCTCTATAAGATATCCAGCTTTAAAAATAAGTGAAATTAGTCGATCAGAAGATACATATTTAAATGAAGAATATTTAGAGAAATGTCTCGACATGTCCTCTAAAGATTTTCTAGATTATCAGACAAAAGCAGCTTTGACCCAACTCCCACACATGAAATGCCTGCTCCATTTAACCGAACTATTGATGCTGAATAACAGAGACAACGAACTAAATAAAATGGGGGTGATTAAATAAATTAGACTATTTATAAACTTACTGGACAATATGCTTTAGTTAATTTATTACATTCTTTTTTTTAAATTCTTGTAATCTTGAAGTGCTTTCTCTTGAAGTGTTTTCTTTGTAAATATAAGGAATATTTTGCTACATTTTTTAATTTTTATGGAGGCATGTGAAGTGTGTTAATTTATATACATATTTATTGTCATATTCAAAATGCGGCATATATTATGTTTTACTTAGTTGGTAGAGAAAACAGTTAATATTCTTTCAGTTGCAAATAAATTTTTTGATTTTATTTTTTTTTTGGCAGATTAATAGATAATTTATACATTTTATATTTAAATCATGTACTTACTTTTAATCATAGAATATCCATTCCACCCCGTCAAAAAAAAGGGTGCATAGTTTCTTATTCTAAATTAATATATTTTTTTTTAATTTCCTTAAATTTGCATTTTTAAAATTTTTTTTTTACGGATTGAATGGACGTTCTTTTACATTTTGAATGTAATATTTTTATATCTGATTAAATCACTTCTTTTCAGTTAGTTCATTCCTTTAAGAAAATCCATTCCACCCCATTGTAAAAAAAAAAAAAAAAAAAAAGATGGGTTATAATTTTTTATTCCAAATTATATTTAAATTTTTTATTCCAAATTATATTTAAATTTTTTTTTCCTTAAATGCTTTTTTTTAATGTTTACGGTCTTTGGATTTTCTTATATATTTTGTGCGCAATGCTTTTATAACCATTATTAATAACTTATTTGTATATAATTTATTCCATTAAGAAGTTCCATTCCGCCGTCCCATCGTAAGAAAAAAAAAAGATGGGACGTAGTTTCTTATTCTAAATTATTTTCATTTTTTTTATTTCCATAAATAATTTTTTTTAAAATTTTGTTGACGGACTGAATGGAATTTCTTACATATTTTGAATGCTTACTTATTTTATATATTTATACTCATTCAAGTCATTAAATTTTTAGTGATTAAAATTTAGTATTTTTATTTTTAGTAACCTTTACAATATCATATTTTTATCATAAACAATTACTTTAACATTACACCGAGTATAATAACGTATTTTAAATGTTTAAGTTCATACAATTTTTAATCGAAGAAATTCTATTCCATCCAATGCAATAAAAAAAATTGCATTTGGGTTATTATTCTTTTATATTTATTTCTATAATATTTATAAAATATTAATAGTAACCGTATTCCATTTTATTTAAGTATGGTATTTAGATTGTTTTAAGTTTAGAAAAGCTCTTTAATAAAAAAACGAACAATTTTATTTTCTAAATTTATTGAACTATCAGTTTAACTATTTAGTTGATATTCATTATTTTTCTACATTCAACTATTTGACCTCCATGAAAATCTTGTAATTTCTTTGTTATTTTTGTGTTTTCCAGATTGTTATTGTTTGTACCCAATCATGTTCTAAACAACAACCCAGTTTGCTAAAAAAAATTTTAAAAAATGAAAAAAAAAAAAAAAAAATGAATGGAAGAAAAAAATAGAATAAAAGAACAAGAAATGATAAAAAAAGAATAAATAAAACTTGAAAAAAAAAAAAAAGATGGGTTATAATTTTTTATTCCCAATTATATTTAAATTTTTTATTCCAAATTATATTTAAATTTTTTTTTCCTTAAATGCTTTTTTTTTAATGTTTACGGTCTTTGGATTTTCTTATATATTTTGTGCGCAATGCTTTTATAACCATTATTAATAACTTATTTGTATATAATTTATTCCATTAAGAAGTTCCATTCCGCCGCCCCATCGTAAGAAAAAAAAAAGATGGGACGTAGTTTCTTATTCTAAATTATTTTTATTTTTTTTATTTCCATAAATAATTTTTTTTTAAATTTTGTTGACGGACTGAATGGAATTTCTTACATATTTTGAATGCTTACTTATTTTATATATTTATACTCATTCAAGTCATTAAATTTTTAGTGATTAAAATTTAGTATTTTTATTTTTAGTAACCTTTACAATATCATATTTTTATCATAAACAATTACTTTAACATTACACCGAGTATAATAACGTATTTTAAATGTTTAAGTTCATACAATTTTTAATCGAAGAAATTCTATTCCATCCAATGCAATAAAAAAAAATTGCATTTGGGTTATTATTCTTTTATATTTATTTCTATAATATTTATAAAATATTAATAGGAACCGTATTCCATTTTATTTAAGT
Organism: Parasteatoda tepidariorum; assembly: GCF_982258835.1. Classification (NCBI taxonomy): domain Eukaryota; kingdom Metazoa; phylum Arthropoda; class Arachnida; order Araneae; family Theridiidae; genus Parasteatoda; species Parasteatoda tepidariorum. The sequence continues at coordinate 105,682,504 of NC_141758.1, forward strand.
ATGGTATTTAGATTGTTTTAAGTTTAGAAAAGCTCTTTAATAAAAAAACGAACAATTTTATTTTCTAAATTTATTGAACTATCAGTTTAACTATTTAGTTGATATTCATTATTTTTCTACATTCAACTATTTGACCTCCATGAAAATCTTGTAATTTCTTTGTAATTTTTGTGTTTTCCAGATTGTTATTGTTTGTACCCAATCATGTTCTAAACAACAACCCAGTTTGCTAAAAAAAATTTTAAAAAATGAAAAAAAAAAAAAAAAAAAAAAAATGAATGGAAGAAAAAAATAAAATAAAAGAACAAGAAATGATAAAAAAAGAATAAATAAAACTTGAAAAAAAAAAAAAAAAAAAAAAAAAAAAAAAAACTTGGAGGAAAAAAAAAAAAAAAAAAAAAAAAAAAAAAACAACTTGAAAAAAAAATTACCAAAGGAAAAGCAAACTGTCTGTTATTTTATTTTGTGAAATATTTTGCATTTTTTAAAAATTTTGCTTGCATTATATGTGTTCAACTTAAAAAAGAGGGTACAGCTTTCATGCGTCTAGTTTTATATTTAGTGTACAGTACTGTGTTGAAAAATTACTTTCATTATTTTAATCTTTATATTTAAAAGATGAGAATATTTTTTTGATTTTATACACAATTTCAAGAATTTTTAATATTAAAGTTATTTTGAAGACTTCTAAAATCATTTTTTAAGTACCTATAATTTTTTTTTATTTTGTGATTGATTACTTTTTAAGCATTTCACAGTTTTCAAACTTATATTGTCAAAAGAAAATTTTGAAAATACCACAAATAATATATTTTAAATAAATATTTTTTAAAAAAAATGTTCATCTTTGCATCAGTATTTATACTTTTTCTCATAATTTATAATTAATTGAGTGAATTGTATTGTGTAGAGTTCCTGATAATAATTTAAACTAAAGATTTTTCGGGTAAAAGTTATCTTTTTTTGACAAAATCTTTTTTTTAAATATAAATTATAGTTGCTTAATAGTTGTTTATAATTCTATTAATAAATTTTTTATTCAAAGAATATCTTAAAATTGTCTAGCATTTTTTAATGCTCTGAAAAGTTTGATTTGAAACTATAGATTCGAATCAAATAACTCAAATAAAAAAAAACAGTGAATCGAGTGAATGATTGATAAGTGAATTATGTCTATTTAGATTTCAGTATTTAAATTTATTGGGCAGTACCATTTGATGTTATTAAAAGGATGTTTTTCAAAAGTGAAACCTATTAATGTGTAATTTTAAGTATTTGTCATGAAATTGATAAAATGCTTTTAAAAGTAGAGTGGAGCTTTTGTTGGAAAAGAAAATGTCATTTCATTTACTGGAAGACTGGAAGCCAATCAAAAAGATTTTGGGGTTGACTTACATCAAACAAACCCGTTTCTTAAAAGTAAATCGTAATAAATCCAAATTGTTACTTCACTTTGACAAAGATTGGTAAAGTTTTTTAGTGCCAACAATCAAACTTATGCCGTAATGAGCTTACGCTGGGCAACCTTATCACGTTTTGTTTATATTAATCTGTTTTAATAAATATCTGGTTTAATTTGGCCAATTAATAGATTCAACATTTTGTATAAAAAATTATAAAAGACAAGAAAGCAAAATAAAGAGAAAAATTTGAAAAATAAACTAAAAAATATTTTAAAAAAACTAAACAAAAATTATCAAAATATGTAATAAAATTCTTACTTGATATGCATACTGTATGGTCTTTATGTTTTATGTGAAAAATTATCTTTAAATTTTGTGTAATAGAATTCTTGTCTGTACATAATTAATTTTATTATCATTTTCTACATTAAATTTTTTATGTAAAAAATATATTTACATTAGTTTTGACATTTTTTTTGAAATTTTTTATGAAACATATTTTTTTTGGTTAGAATTAGTAGTTTTCTGTTCAATGTTAAAATTATTTTTTTATTTAACTTATGTGGAAATTATAACTTTTTCTTTTCATAGAAAAACTCCAAACATAATTTTGGTTTAAAAAAATAAAATTTATTTTCCCTTTTCATTTGATTACTACATAACTAACGACATTTATCTTTTCGTGCTATTGAATTTGTCCGGCAGAGGAATTCCTGCAAACTAAACAATTGAAACTAAGAATCTTGCTTTAACCAATCATGGAATCTTTGCGTAGGTTTTTTGTATCTTTTTTTCAACTTTTCTAACCTACTTAAAATTTTTAAAATATATTTAAGTTTAGGGAAATAACAAAAAAAATATTTTTCCGTATAAACGTTTGAATCTTTATTTCTCATGAATCTCTGGCTCAATTCAAGTATTAAATACGTCAATATTATTAAACAAAAGGTTGATTTTTTAAAAATATTTTCCGTTTTAATAAATACCAAACAAACAATTTATTTGGTTATATTGGTGATAAACTATTTTCTGGCTATTAAGATGGTTCATCCAAAATATTTTTCAACTCCTAATTATCGTTGTATATTGTCCTTCTAATTGTCGTTCTTAATTATGGTTTTATTTACTTAAATGAAAAAAGAAATACAAAATGCAAGGCAATAATGTTTGCGGCATAAAATGTTGATGTATGTTGACTATGTTAAGTAGAAGCAATGGTATTGTTTGTTATTGTTACCAGAAATGTTATTTTTTTCCTTGAAATCTAATGAAAATTTTTTGAAAATAATCAATGAAAATTAATGAACATTTTTTCGACTGAATTCCACAATCACCCCCTAATATGCCATGCTTAAATTAAACAGCTTTAAGTGACTTTTGAGTTGGGTCATGAAGCTGCAGAAAAAGCAGCATTTAGGCGATATTTGTTCATTTTGTGCTCCAAATTTTGAACTTTTACTTTAAAATTCCCAGTTCCATTAAATATTAAGATTAATTATCACCTAGAAAGAAGCTTGAATATAAAAGGTAACATATTTCTAAATTTCTGGCATGCACCCCAGAAGTAAGAATATAAACTAGAATAAGTTAAGAAAAGAATTTTATTGATAGGAAGTGGTTTAATGACTTAAAAAGGACAGATAATAAATAAATTTTCACAGTACTGACCCCTTGTGCAATGTCTGAGAAACAAATCAACGACATGTGTTCCTTTATACTCCAGATTGAACTCTGTCTTTAGAAGTTGTACCAGTTAAAAATGTTAATCATCATCCGGAAAGCATCACCTAAGAAAAGTTCAAAATTTAAAGATAAAATAATTCCTAAATTCTTCCCATTACACCAGTTATTAAGAATGATAAATACTGGAATCAGCTGAGAATTTCATCAGTAGGAAGAAAAAAGTAAAATCTAAGGACTCAAAATGGATGGATAGAAGTCGCATCTACGCAAGTAGTATAGCGTACGAGAAAATTAAAAATGTTCCACAAATTATAAGAGGAAGAATACAAAGAGAATTCATCATTCCCTCAATTGTTCCACTAAATTAAATGCAGCCAAGTTTTACATAATTACAACTAGAATTCAGTTTCTTATTGTTTCACTAAAATAAGCGCCTCGTGATTCTACAAGAAGTGAACTATAGCAACTGGAATATGGGCAGTTTTACTATGTTCCTCATAATTACATGAAACATTTGTCACTAATGGTAAGCAAGATACAAAGCTCTTGAAAATTATTTTACTGAGTTTAGTTATTCCAGTTTAAAAGAACCTTGGAAACTAGAATCAAAGAAAAGAAGCTTTTAATATCTAGAAACATGGACATTTAAACACTCATAATATATTGGTAGAATGGTTTTAAAATGAATGAAACCAAATGAGGCGATTAATGATGAGAAGATCACATAGACTGTGTAGTAAAGAGATACAAAAAGTGGTTATGCCCAAAGAAAGGATCTCAAATTTCAGTTCTGCATCTGGGACTAATTTATCTTAGTTGTGCAAAGAAAAAAAAATCGGAATTGCTAGTCAACTTATTTTTATAGTTTGGAAGAAGAGAGCTAACTGCACGTGAACAATTCAGAACAGTGTTTTACCACTTAACCATTTGTAACAAACTATTGACAGCTACTAAAACTACTGAAGCTAAATAAATGTTGACTCAATCATTTTCATCGAAAAACAGATTTTTGATGTAAAAGAAATTTTAAAACTGATGAAAGTGAATCACCCAAGTGGCAAGTAGAATCTGGACAGGTACATAATGCTCTTTTGAATAGAATGCTACATTGTTTCAGGAGTTGTACCATAGCAACTGGAATATGTTGCAAGTGCATCACCCAAGTGGCAAGTACAATCTGGACAGTTACTTAATATTCTTCTGAATAGAATGCCACGTTGCTCCAGGAATTGCACCATAGCAGCTAAAATATGGTGTAACTAAAGTGAATCACCGAAGTGGCAGGTGAAATCTGAACAGTTACATATTATAACCCTAAATTTCATGCGACATTGTTCTAGGAATTGTACCACAGTAACTAGAGTATGGTGGAAGTGGCAAGTAGAATCTGGACAGTTACATAATGCTCTTTTGAATAGAACGCCACATTGTTCCAAATATTGTACCATATCAATTGGAATTTGGTGGTACGAAAGTGAATCATCCAAGTGCCAAGTAGAATCTGGACAGTAACATAATGTTCCCCTGGGAATGGCACCATAGCGACCAGAATATGGACAATTACTTAATCTTTCTCTCAAATAAATACCAGATGGTTTTACCAGAACTACATCATAGGAATTAGAACATGAGTAGTCACTTATTTTTGCTCTAAAAGAAATTCAGCATGTTTCTAAGGGAGTAACACAATTACATTTAGAATGTGGACAGTTACTTATTTCACTAAAATAAACGCCTCTTGATTCTACAAGGAGTGAACCATAACAACTAGACTTAGTTAAGAAGAAAACATTTTAATTTTTATAAAAAATAAAATCTGAGCACTCGGAATATATTAGTAGAGCACCCACATGACTAGTTGTACTGTCTGAATGATGCATCGATATTAAAATATTTCAGAAATAGAAACTGTGAGATCTAAATTGTTAGTAGGTGCAATTTTAGTTTGACTGAAACTAAATGAAGAGATTGACATGACCGATTAAAAAAGACAGTGGAAAAAAGAGTTTTACAGTGATAAAAGAATTCAAATCTCAGTAACTCTTTCAGAACGAAAGTACTCCTAATCAGAAAAAAAATGCTCCCCAAAATATGTTAGTTTGAAAGAGTGAGCTAACTCAATTTACCAGAGTACTGTGTATTAGTGACATTCTAAATCCTGCTTTAAACAGATCTCCAGTGATTTTATATAATATATAAATTGACATTTTATTTAATATTTAATAATTAAAACTACTAAATGTCAAAATTTGACTTAACCATGTGCGCTGAGAAACATTTTGAGGTGAAAGGCATTCCACAACAGTCCCAATACTCAGATACTGTTTTTGATAGAAATAGTTCCTATACTGACTTTAAAAATCATCCCAGTGACATTTGTACGCATGCACAATAATTCTGCCTGTGACTTATTTGGAAAATGTCTCGACATGTCCTCTCAAGATTTTCTCGATTATCTGACAAAAGCAGCTTTGACCCAACTCCCACACATCAAATGCCTTCTCCATTTAACCGAACTATTGATGCTGAATAAGAGAGACAACGAAACTAAATAAAATGGGGGTGATTAAACAAATTAGACTATTTATAAACTTATTGAACAATATGCTTTAATTAATTTATTACATTCTCTTTTTTAAATTCTTGTAATCTTGAAGTGTTTTCTATGTAAATGTAAGGAATGTTTTGTTTAATTTTTATGGAGGTATGTGAGAGTGATTGTTAATTTATATACATATTTTTTGTAATATTCAAAATGTGGTATATATTATGTTTTACTTAGTTAGTCGAGAAAACTGTTAATATTATTCTTTTAGTAGCAAATAAATTTTTTTAATTTCTTTTTTTTGACAGATTAATAGATAATTTTAACTTTTTATATTTAAATCATGTTCTTACTTTTAATCTAAGAATATCCATTCCACCCCGTCAAAAAAAGGGTGCATAGTTTCTTATTCTAAAGAATTTTTTTTTTTAATTTCCTTAAATTTGCATTTTTCAAAATTTTTTTTTACGGATTGAATGGACGTTCTTTTACATTTTGAATGTAATATTTTTATATCTGATTAAATCACTTCTTTTCAGTTAGTTCATTCCTTTAAGAAAATCCATTCCACCCCATTGTGAAAAGAAAAGGGTCATAATTTCTTATTCCAAATTATATTTTAATTTTTTTTTTATTTCCTTAAATGCTTTTTTTTAATGTTTACGGTCTTTGGATTTTCTTATATATTTTGTGCGCAATGCTTTTATAACCATTTTTAATAACTTATTTGTACATAATTTATTCCATTAAGAAGTTCCATTCCGCCGCCCCATCGTAAGAAAAAAAAAAGATGGGACGTAGTTTCTTATTCTAAATTATTTTCATTTTTTTTATTTCCATAAATAATTTTTTTTAAAATTTTGTTGACGGACTGAATGGAATTTCTTACATATTTTGAATGCTTACATATTTTATATATTTATACTCATTCAAGTCATTAAATTTTTAGTGATTAAAATTTAGTATTTTTATTTTTAGTAACCTTTTCAATATCATATTTTTATCATAAATGATTACTTTAACATTACACCGAGTATAATAACGTATTTTTAATATGTTTTAGTTTTTACAGTTTTTAATAGAAGATTCCATCCAATGCAACAATGAAAAATTAAAAAAATGTATTTAAGTTATTTTTCTTTTATATTTCTTTTAAGTTATTTTTCTTTAATATCTATTTAAATCACTTAATTGTAGCTAGTTTATTCCAATAAAATAGTCCATTTTGCCTCATCAAAAAAAATTGTATAAAGTTTTTTATTCTAAATCATATTTTTTTTGAAAATTTTATTTCTTTAAATTTGTTTTTTAAAGAATTTCATTGATTTACTGATATATTCTTACATATGACATATTTTGGAATATACTTACTCACGTCCTTAATTAATAGTTATCTCATTTCAATATCTCTCATAATTTTTATGTAATTCAAGTATGCTCCACAATCTACCCATTATAATATTATTTCATAAGTATATATTATTTTTTTCTTTTTGCTAAGAAAAAGAATTCCTTTTAATTGCATGTAAGTTACTTTTGAACCTTATTGCATTTTATTTGTTCATCTGTGCTGAATACAACTTTTTTTTAAACAAAATGTGGTTAATTAAGACACGTTTCATTCTGTTTTCAAAATTTTATGAACTAGGAGTTTAACAGCTTTATTTTTAATTATTACTTACCTACATTCAATTATGCGATATTCTTGTAATTTTATTATTTCATGTGTTCCAGATTGTGATTGTGTGTAACGAATTGTTGTGTAAAGAACAAAATGGTTTGCTAAAAAAGAAAAATATTAAAAAAAATTTAAAAATTGAAAAAAAAAATTGCTCGAAATTTTAAAAAATGAAAATTATAAAAAAGAAAGCAGAAAAAAATACAAAAAATTAAAAAAAAAAAAAAAAAAAAAAAAAACCAAAAACAAAAAAACAAAAAAATAGTAATAATAATAATAATAAAAAAAAGAAATAATAAAAAAAGAAAGAATAAAAAGCAAACCAACTTAGAATTTTGTATCATAGTGATTATCTTGGTGATTTATCTTTTATTTTGCATGCATTGTATTAATCTTCAACTGATAAAGGGACTGAAAAAAAATATATTTTTTGTGTACTGTATTAAAAATTTACTTTATATAATTATTTATGTTTAAACGATGATAATATTAATTTTTCTCGATAGTAACTTTATGCATGATTTCTAGATTTTTTTGTTGCTGGAAAAGTGCCAAATATTAGTAATTATTAGGAAACGTTACTAATATTAAAAAATTATTATAATGACTTCTAAAATTTTGAGTATTTATTAGTTACTAGAGATTAGCTTTTTTTCAAGCATTTTACACGTTATAAACTATTTTTTTGTATCGACAGGTTAAAATTGAAAGTGGCAGAAATTATGTATTCTGTAATCTTTTGTTCCTTTAAATAGTACATCTTGGCATCAGTATTTATGCTTTTTTTTTCTTAACATTTACAAATAATTGAGTGAGATACCAATGTCTAAAATTCGTAAAAATAATTGAAATTGCGAAAATTTCTGGTTAAAGTTATATTTTTGACGAAATGAATTTTATGTGAATAATAGAGTTGATTAAAATGAATTAAAGCGATTCTAAACGATGAAATTGTCAAGCATTTTCGAAATGCTTTAAACTATTCTTTTTTAAAAGTTCAATTTGAAACTACAGTTATAGATTGGAATCAAATGATTCAAATCAATGAATGGAAAAACATTGAATCAAATGGGTGATTGATTACTGAAATATGTTTAATTAGATTTCAGTATTTAACTTTAATGGATATTACAATTTGAGGATATTATGATGATGTTTTTCAAAAGTGGAACCTACTATTTTCTAATTTATAAGTCTTTGTTACTAAAATATAAAACGCTTTTAAAAGTAGAGTAGAGCTTTAGTTTCGAAGAAGAAAAAAACATGTACTGGAAGACTGGAAACTAATCAAAATGATTTTTGGGCGGAAATGTATCTTAGAAAACTATTCAAGTGTAAAATTTTTAAAACTATTTTTATTCTTCTATTTGGAAAATATTAGAGCTATTTTTGGTGGCAATACTCAAAATTTTGCTTAAATAAGTATATGCTAGACAACGGCAATCTTTATCACTATAAAGTATTTATTTATCTCACACTCTTAATTACCAAGTTTTTCCAAAGTAAATAATTAGTTGAATAATTAATTTCACCAACTCATTATTCCCGTAGTAATTTCGTAGATGAAATACACGTTCACTAAAGATTTTCCTTCGAAAATGTGTTTGCAAAATTCTCATAACGTTTAACGAAATCCTGAAATTTGATTGTAGGAATACCCAAATTAGAAAATAATTATAAAAGTTTCTGCTTGAAAAATTAAAATGAAAAAAGAAACTAAAAGAATTTATCAGATCAAAGTGCATTGATCTTGCATTTAGCCTTCAATATAATTTTTTGTATGCGTAGAAAACGTTAAAGCATTTTTTTAAAAAAAAATCTGCAGTTCTTGAGTTAGTAAACATAAACTTTCTTGAACAAAATATTTTTTTAAAATAAATTTCTATTTCTAGTTAAAATTTTCAGTCCATGTATTTTAAGTCTTAACTAAAAAACTGTTCGGTAGTTTAACACTTTCAACTTCCAAATTTGTTTATTTTTATTTTTGAAAAAAAAAACAGTACTTTCACGCTTTCTGTAAGGGTCTGTGGCTGAAAATATTTTGTCTCTTTCTGTTAATAAGCCACTTTGATTTAAAAACTATTTTTTTGGCTTCTGAAGTACTATGTATCGTTTAGAAGAGCAAAGCAAAATTAAATTCAATACAAAATCATAATGTCGATAAATCATAATAAAATTATAGTGGACGTGATAGCCAACGTCATTCTTAAAAACTTAGTGTTGATACTTGTTTCCTGTTATTGAAATCAAAATTTTTATTTTTTTATAATTTTTTATTTTTTTATTTCTTTAGTTATATTGATTTCGGTAAAAAGCAAATTTTGATTCTCAACATTCAACATCCATCTTAATTTTAATATTGAACTCAGCTACTCAGTTAAGAAGATGAGGGCAATTGTGTCAAATGACAGCATTTACTAGAGAGCCTAGAATCATTTTTTTAAGAAACATTTTTTATGGTCATTAAGAAAATAATGAAATCACGAGAAAGAATGAATAGATCAATCTTTTATTCCTACTTTAGGTCAGTATAAGAAGTCCAATCCTAAACTACTCTTATACGGGTATTTTATCATTTAGATTAAATCTAAGTAATTTAGTTTATACAGGTTAATAACGCTTAAACCGGTTTATACCGCTTAATTTATTAGATTGCTGTAACGGATTAAAAAAAAATTTATTATTTTTTTAATAAGTATCAAGTTATCTATGAAATGAAGCTGGGTAATATTTCTGGTAGATGAATACTTTGAAGGTTGTTCATATTTGCAAATTGAACAAGAGATAAACTTCTAAAGATCTACTTGGAAAGTGCAAAAATTGGTGAAAAGTTTGCATAAACGAACAAATATTTTGTTTCAGATTTAACTACAAAAATATCATTGCCAATTTTGAGGCATATCAGTTTTGATTTTATAGCCGTATTAAATATTCAGTATTATTATATAACTGCACGCATTGCTTAACAGAAAACACTTCAAATGTGCATATTAATTTTAAAAAGAAATTTTAAAGCATTTTTTTTTTAAATTTCTTGAGTTAGTAATTTTCTTACTTTCTTGAATAATTTTTTTCTTCAAATTAAATAACTGAAGACTAATCATGTACTGTTATAATTGTCATTTTTACTGTTATTTTTTTGAATTCTTCTATTTTTATGCGCAATTAATTGTACGCAAATACTAAAATCAACTTTAAAAAAATCCTAATTATGAATAGTTCATGATTACTGATTTTAAATTCTTTCTTGAAAAAATTTGTTTTCCATAGCAAATACATTTTTACAACACTTCAATGATAGTTACCTAACTCTGGAAAGCATTTTTAGCGCTTTTTTAAAATTTAAACTTATAAATGCTATCCAAAAATGTTTAAAAATATGTTTGGATTATCTTTCCTTTGAAATCAAATAAATTATGAGAATGAAAAAATGGTTACAATTTACTGATTGATGCGATTTTTGAAAAACAGAACAGCAATTAAAATGCGGCTAGGTACTTTGTGTGAAAAATAGATTTTCAAATAAAAAACAGCGGTTAGGTGCAATTTATGAAAAACTTAATATCAAAGCAAAACAGTTCATTCACAATTGGGTACTTGCACTCAATACCCCCACATGTGACATGACATCAGTGCCAGCTGATCGTTAATAAGCAAAATGGCGCAAAACCTTTTAAATCTTTTAAACTAAAAAAAACCTTATAAATGATTAATTTGTCATATTTTCAAAGCAGTAGCCGGTGTTTTATTTAAATGTGCTTCCACTCTTTCTAATTCAATATTTCACCAATGATAAAAACTGAAATATTAACTAATGTAAAAGCATTTTAAACCATTCCTAAGTTCCATATTGCCGAAAGGAAAGCGATATTCTAAATTAATTGATTTATTTTCATGCCAATGTGCCTCAGTACCATGGGTTAAATATTTAAAAAATCATAACAGCAGTTGACTGTCTTGCTGAACTTTCTGTTTCTTATTTTAAAACAATGGTCATATTGCTGAAAGAAATAAAAATAACCAACATTTAATTGTATTTTTTTTATTTAACACACATTATATTCGAGACGTTATATTAAATTACTGTAAAAGCTACAATAATGAGCAGTTGATTTTTCTTTAACTGCTGTAAATATGGTAGGAATTTTCAATCGATGATCAGTTAAGCATATTGTCAAAAAGAAACCAATAATCATGAATCACACACAAAGAAGAATTATAAAATAAAATAAAGAATTTTTTTTAAAGGGAAAATGCAAAGGTTCTCTTCGGGACGTATTCCTTTACGATGGTAATTATAATAAATCAAAATAAAGAATGATTATCCTAAGATAAAAATTACTCTTTATAATGCGCTATATTGCTTAAACATAAAAATGCAACTGAAATGAGTTGAGAAGAAAACAAAAAACAAATTTAGCGACGTGGTGTAAAAGTTAAAATGCCTTAAATTAGATGTACTAATCTAACAGTTAACAAAAACTTTCTGAGAAGAAAAAGATTTAAAGCAGTGCAAGAATTAAAATAAAAAAAGTCAATGTCTTTAAAGAAATTTCATGCTATAATTAAAACGTAAAATAATTAAATCGTTTATTAAAAGAATTTTTGAAAGAGTGCCCTAGAATTCTTCTGAATGAACAATTGATGATTGAATGTAACAACATAGATACCCCGAAAGAGGTTTAAAAAAAAGCAAAAGCATTACTATTTCTCTTCTTTCATTCTGATTATTTTTATACACTTAAACAATTGTAATCTGTCATTCCTATGCAAAGGCAAATTAGACGTATATTAAGATATTTTCAAAAAGGGTTTACCCTGTTTTTAATCAAATACTTCGAAACTCATTGAAATAAATCCCAACTCACTTATCTTGAACAAAATAATGTTTCTGATATTTTACATAATTGTTTCCTACAGCCGCTTTAAAATTTTATTTTTCTTACTCGCAATTATCCTCATTTTCAAGTAATATATCAAAAAACGAAATTCCTGAAATTTCCAATAAGTTATTCGAAATTCGTAATCATAAAATTTTAATTAAAAGCTGAATTCGCGCTAAATAAATATTAAATTCTCTAAATTTTGTAAAATTTTGATTTTTTCCCCTTATCTGAAAAGCTAAAATATTAGGATAAATTCTTGATTCATAAATATAAATTGCACATGATTGCACCCAATTTTTCCCCTACTACTGCTAATGGATATTTTTTTCTATAATTTCTAAATTTTTTTTCTGAAATAAAATCTTGCTTGTGAATAAATACAAAATCTATTGTTTACTCGGATTAACTCAAAAAACTATGTAATTGAGTTATTTTTGCTGCTTAGAACGGCGCTTATTTTGATTTTCCGGCTGGAAATCGAGATCATCCTTTCAATAATTCAAGCCTATCAAGATTTAGAACCTGTTAAATTCAATCGGGATTGAATGCAGGAATTCAATAACCCCTTTTAATTTATATTTTTACTCTAATTTCTGTTTTTTTTTCTCTAGGAGAAATAATCCCGCACACTTGTCCCACATTCCGCATACTAAATTCTTTTTAACTTTATAAGGTCACTGGCCGATATACGCAATTTTATTTCATGAATTTATTGCAAATCTTAATGGGAATTACGATTTTTGCGAACAAAATTTATTCCGTCCAATTTTAGTTTACTGTTTTGTCAGTCGTGGGTATGTTTGTAAAATCTAGTTTTTAGAAAATTTGATATTAATTCAAAATTAATTTCAGTCGCAACTAATTATATTTATGTTATAAATGTTAAGTAAGTCCGTATAGTCTGGTTGTTGGGCGCATTCGTGAGAACGAGAGTTCGAATCCAGCCGGCCGAAGACTCCCCCATTTAGTAAATGGTGACTGGTGTACGTTAAATCTCTCGGGTCACAAAGTCCTCCATGTTCCCTTAACAAATTATGTTTCTGGATATGTGCTGAATTGGAAATTATCGTCCTCTGGTTCAGATCAAAATTACGAACTGTGGATGAATGAATGGTTGATCCCCATGAACGGGTGTGACGTATGAGTGTAGAAGAAGTCGAACTCTTGGCCATAGGTGGCGCCACTGGAAAACAAGAACAATCTCACCTCCAGTTCTTTAATAGCCTAAAACAACAATCAATGTTAAGTAAACTTTTTGTGGGTCATGATTGTCTAAGAGGGAATCTAAAAAAACAATCTAAAACAGCGAACTCAATTCCTAACTGCAGTTATTTTTACACACAGACAGCCTTTGAAATAACGGAACTCTTGTTATCTCCTTTTGAATTGATGCTTTTCTTTAAACGATAATTACTAGTGCAATAATACTTAGACTAGGTCCTGCTAATCAGAAAATTAACCTTATTTTGATAAATTATTACATTGATTCTCCCACTTGTCAAAAATTACAAAATGAGTTATTTATTACGATAATTCGGTATTTCTAGTTGGTATAGATTTTTTTTATTTATTTAGAAATCATTTTTATTATTAAATTGATATTCATGAATTTACAAAAGATATTAATTTTTAGAACTTAACCTTCTTATTTTCCCGAATGTTAATTTTTTTTTTAGAATGGTTATTTTCACATGTCTTTTAATTGTTGTTTATTTTTTTAACTTAAAGTATAACTATGTTTTTAACAAAAAATTATATTTCTATTATCTTGATTGAAAAATTATAATTTTTAGAAAAAATACAATTTAACTAATTGAGTACAGTAGTTTTGATTTTTGCTTTTATTATTAAAATAAAAACAATCCTAAGTTTAAATCGTCTAATGGTTGCTTATCTATGTTTCTGAAGTAGATATTTTACAAGTGAAAATAATTTCAGAATCGAAACAAATTATCCTTAAAAACTGGTGCTAAAATGTATTTTTAAAATTTTTTTTTATCAAATGAAGACAAACTCAGGATTATATTTTATTGAAAACACGTATAGTTCCTACTATAAAGTAAAATATTGTTTTAATTGTTAAACTTTTTCTTTAAATTCGCTTTCAACAAATATAATTTAAATGCCAAGGATCCAAAAAGTTTTAATTGATTAAGTCAGAAAAAAATGGGGATCAAAATTACATAAAGTAAAAATAAAAAATAAAGACTGGAGTTGTTTGAAGAAACCTAATTTAGTCATTCAATAATAAATGATCATTAGTTACAAAATCTATTATTGGCGTCGGCTCCTTAAGCATTTCTATTCATTTGAATTCCAAGTTTAATCCCCTTAAATAGCTCTTTATATATGCACTATAATCTGTGAGAAAATGGTGCAATTTTTCTTGATTGTATCAATTAATTACTTTGAAAAAGTATTAATGCAATTATGTAATGACATGCAAACATGTCATTACTTAAATAGAAATGTGTCATTAACTCCTGAAAAATCGACAAAATAATCAAATCAGAAATTGATTTCATTGATCTAATTTTTTTCAAACTTTTTTCGAAATGGCAAAATTGTGTAACTCAAACTAACTGCGGGTTGACAAACATTTCAGTTTAGAATAACTTATTTATTTAAAAAGACTTTTAGAATAACTTATTTATTTAAAAATAACAACTCACTATGCGAGAAAGGCAGTTTAAAAAAATATGTATTTTTTTTAATGCCGGATAAAGATATTTCCTCTTGAAATTGAATGAACTTTATGAGGCAGAAAAATATATGCGGAATTAAAATAATGTGTATAATAGTTACAAATTTATTGTTTATAAAAATAATAAATGGGTAGGACTTTCATTAACATCATTATTTTTTGGGAAAAAAAATTCTCAGTCGATGCCTACTTTTTACAGATGTATCATTATACAAAACTATTACATTTTCATTTCGTTCTTTTTTTTTATTCTGAAAAATTCAAAAACATTATACGATTTCTAAAATGTTATTTCAAATGTGCTGTTATTTTTAATACACTAAGTAACCTAGTAATACAAAATTTTGCTTACTGAAATTTGTTAAAACAGTAATATATTTGCAATACATTTTATACTATGAAAATCAACATAGAGTTTAAACACTCCTTTAGTAAAATGCTTTGTAAATTTTTAAAGCATAGCTTTATTTAAGTAAAAAAAGATGGATTTGTAATGAAGCATTTTTAACTTGGTCTGCAAGTGAACTAGCTTGAATAATCGCATATTAGAAAAAAATTATTTACAAAATATGTCTTAAGATTTAGCTAATGGTTATATTATCAATTGAACAAATTCGAAAAGTCAATTCGAAAAAAGCTTAGCAGAACCTTTCAGAAACTTTATTTAATTTAGTTGGGGGGGGGGGAACTAAGAGAAAAACAATTATATATTTCAAAAACAGCAATGACAAGAAGTTTTTTGTAAAAACTTTTTCTTGTACAATTTCCAGTTAAATGTTCTCACTTTTTATTTAAGATAATAATTAAGTTTAATTTTCATAAATTGGAACATTGCCCAGTGATGGAACAAGTGCTAATATTTTATGTAACATCACAGTATGTCAGATTTGACAAAAAACTGATATCATTAAAACTGATTTCGTTCTCAAAGCTGTATTTTAATTTAAATTTTCACTTTTGTCATTTTGATTTAATAGAAAGAGTTTTTTATCAGTATACTTATAAAGAGGTGATTAATAACTCAATATTGATTGATATGATGGATATTTAGTTGAATTTACTTTTTTCTTACCTAAATTATTTTTGGGTTTAATTCTAAAAGTAGTGCAAATATTTAAAATGTCGGGTAGGTGTAAAATTAATTTCGATTTGCCGTTTGCTTGCTGAAGTACTTATACTGGTTTTGAGCTTAAATTATCTAAATATATAGCTTAAATATTAAAAATTTTGGTCACCAAAAAATATAGCAATTAATTAAATCAATCTATCTTTATCATATCAATCCTAATATATAACAATACTATTATAGAATGTCTTTGCAAAATAAAATTCAAATGCTTGTTTGTTTTTGATCTTAATCTTAGTTAAATTTCTTTTTTAAAACATTGCTTCATGTAATATCACTAGGTATGCAACTATATAATGTTTCTGAAGATGTTTTAGCCAAATGTTTACATTCAATCGTATCTTGAAAGCATCCTACAGTTAGGCTTCGCATTCAAAATTTAAGACCTAAATTATTTCTTTATTTTTATGTAAACATGATTTAATGCAATTTTAACCAATTAGTACTTCCATGTCTTTATAGAGACCGTTCTAAAAATGAATTAAGAGCAATCATAAATTATGTATTTTAATGCAGAAATTTTAGTTAAATTATTTGTAAACCTTTCATAAATAGCTGTATATTCAGTATATCTGTATATCAGTATCAGTAAATAGCTGTATATCAGTATTTTCGAAAGACTACGTTATCAACTGAAAGTTTCAATGTTTTATCTGACTCGATAGTAGATATTTACTTTGGCGTGCTTTAGATTTTATTTCACAAGGGTCCATTAAATAGGCAAATAAAAAAAAGCTTTGTAGTTAAGTAAAAGTATTAAACTTCATCTCTTTATCTCCTATATTAAAATAATTCTCTTAACATAAGCTCTTTTGGAATAATTAGTCATAATTTATTAATATTGTTCAGTGTTTATGTACCGCTTACTCGAGGCATAATGGACTGGATAAATATCTGTTCATTGTGGATATAGTAAAAATAACCTTACTTTTAATTTAATTAATATCTAAAATTTTTAAATAATAAAAAAATTACACTGCTTAGATGGGAATGATCCCCACTTTTTGAAAAATGTTAATTTTGTATGTGAATTTTTGACTTGTATAAACAAAAATACGGAATGTAACTTGCTTACAATCTTTCTTTTTTTTAAATGCTTTGTATATAATTATTTAAATAATTTAATTAATTCAAAATTTAATTTGGAAGCTTATTACTCTTCTTTAACAAAATATTTAAGCAAGTGCATTTTTGAAAAGTTACGTATAATGTTCCCCAAAATTGAACGTCATACTATTCTGAATCTAAATGTAATTTTTTTGTTTTATTTTAATATTTTCGTTTTGGGAAAACCCTATGGATTCCCCACTCTCTTAACTACACCCCTAACTTGGTTTTAAGACAATGTGCAGTAAAAAAATTCAATTATTTATTAATATTTATACATAAGTTATATGTATTTCTTATCTAATAAAATAGTTTTCGAGCAGAAATATTTTTAAAATTTGTTTTAATAGATTTCGCATAGTATCGAAAAATTAAGGCATATATTAGGTTGAATGGCAATGGCTGAGTGATTAAAAAACTGAACTGTGATTGTGAAGGAATGAGGTTTGATCCCTTGCGGCGGCTTGCAACTCGCCCAAATTCAGATCGATGGATATAAGCTTGTCTCGAAACAAAAGGCAGCCTGAGCGCTAAGTTAATTGTATTGTCCTATTCATGCTGTAGGTTGTATAATTTCTGAACCTTAACCTTCATGACACCCCTGGTCCACAGCGGGTGGTTGCGGAAATGCTTTACTTTACTATTAGAATGAGAGAAATTAAAAGAAACGCACATAATTTATAGATAATATATATGAGCATCAGTCAATTTCATTATAATGTTTCAGCTTCAGGAAACATTTAAAAGTTTATATTGATTGTTATCGTAGCAATTTAATTTAAATTATTGGTTGCTATGAAAATAAATTTCATTCATTTCTTGTTTAGCAGAAATTCTTATTCACTCAAATAAAATTATTTAACTTAAACACAAAAAAAAAATTTTTTTCAGCATAAAAGCTTGCCTAAATTTCGTTTCGTTTTATTAGTTTAAGCGCTGTCGTGCCACAGGTCCCTGGTTCGATCCTCAGGCCGGGCAAGGTTGACTCAACCTTTCATCCCCTTCAGTGGGTCGATAGATGAGTACCAAGCATGCTTGGGAACTAAACACTGGGGATTCCGCTTTCGGCTGACCACTTTAGCGGAACATTTGCTCCTGCACCCCAGAGCCCAAGGTCAAGAAAACTGAGATGGGCACAGTAAGCCTTGGCCCTCTATGGGCTGTCGCGCCATTGAGTTTAGTTTAGATTTTATTAGTTTAAAACCTTTTCTTACAATATTTTCACCTCGTTTTTTTTCCTCCGACTCCCTATTATTGCTTTTATAACAGATATTATAGCTACCATTTTCACTTTTTCTCACTGCAAACGAGTAAAGGGTTAAAAATCAATATCGAAATTTTTCAACCATACAAAATTGCATTGGATAATTATCTTCCAGTGCAAGACTTACCTAAAAGGTCTACTAACTCAACGAGTATCTTTGTTCTCGGTTGGGATTTGTAATAGATAAATAATAAGATTTCTAGATCGGAAAAAGAACTTTAAAAGCGATAGAGAGATGTGTGGCCTTTTTCAAATATTATTTTAAGAGTAGTAGTTGTTTTTTATTTCGTTTTTTAAGAAAATTGTTGCTTAGGGATAAAATTGCATTGCTTAAAATTGTTGCCCAAGAAAAATTAGTCCTTAATTTATATTTCATTTTAATATAGCAACTTATGGTGTTTTATTGTTCATAAAAAAGGAAAAATTCTGACCCACAAAATTAGGTACTACTTCAGTTTACACCATTAATCAACCTCTAAAAGCTATTTTCTTTCTTATCTAATTTGTATATCAGTATAAAGTATGAGAATCGCCATGGTTAACAGGAAAGCGGTGGTGGCAAATTGATTAAAAAGAATAGGAATAACAATCGTTTCAAAAATGAAATTATGAAGAAGTTGCTGCATATGTGAGAATTGGGGAAATGTATCAATGCAGTGGATCTCAAAAATGTCCGAAATAACCTAAGAGTTAAATCCAATGTAAGGATGTGATGGATTGATGTGGGAGAAATCAAATTGAGTTCTGTTTCATCGAGAACTATTGCTTGTTTCGAATGCATGAGAAAAATAAGGAGGGTTTCTAACATGAATTGAGAATGTCCTTGAAAAATTTCATTTCTCCAACGATGAATGAAGTGATGGAGTTCCTTGGACTTCTCAACGAACTCAAAATAATATTTAGACATTAAATGCAATATAAATTTACCTTTTTTTATTTACTTTTCCTTGCAATTCATTAAATTTAAAATTCATGGTTATTGTTTTCAAAAGGAGGTAAACAAAGTAAATCTAAAGGTGAAGATATTTTTTGTGTTTTTGCAGGATCAGCCTGGATTATCTGATGTGAACACGTGCAAGCTTGGAGTTACGGACTGTTCTCACTGCATGCGAGTTCAGAGATGCGGATAAGAACCTGATTGGTGAAATAAATTTTCCAGTAAAAAACTCACCAATCAAGTTCTTGTTCGTATGCATGATTTTTTTCCACATGCAGTGAGGATGGTTATAAAATTGAAAACATCCGTTAGTTGTCTCAGTCAGTGCGGAATGTCGGAGGTCAAGCGTTTGGACACACTACTCGATGAGTACATCATTGAAGAGCATTCTACTCAAAAGAAACTCTACGACAGTGAGATTTCTCGATGGTGTATTCATTAAGTAGTATTTTCATGCGTATGACCTGCTATGCTCCATTCATTTTGGGGGGGGGGGCTGTGGTAATTCCAATTTCATCCTAATTCATTGTATACAGGTGAGCACATCAGACAATTTTATAGTTTTTCCTTGCGAAAACATAAAAGTATTATTTCTCTTAGATTTGCTATCTTATTGATAAGCTATCTTATTTGCTATCTTATTGTAATATTGAATTAAGGGGGGGGGGTCAAATTTTAAATATATTCATAATTTTCCTGTTTACTTCCTTTTGCTCATATCACTCACTAGCTTTTGCATTTTTCACTTTTTTTTAGTTTCCACTTTCCTTTGCATGTTTCCTTTTTTTAAAATCTTGGATTTTTTTTCATGAATATTTTTTTTAATTTTATATTCCGAGTTATATTGTGACTTGTTTTTTTTTTACGTTTTTAATTTGGGCATTTAATTTTATCAATTTCTTGTATCCTTTTTCCCTTTTTTTAGTCCATAATTCTTTTTGTTTTTTACAGTTTCTTGGTAGATTTTATTTATTTTCATTAATTTGATTCTATACATACATTATTTAATTTTACTGTTTTTCCCTGAGTTGTGAAACTAAACAATGCTTGAAATTTTCTTGAAAAGGCACAATCAATTTTTTGTCCTTTATAAAATTTAATGACGAAATTACCTTTGTAGTCAAGTTATAATTTGATTGTCTGATATTTTAACTTATATTTTGATGGATTAGAAGTATTTAACTGCATTTTCTCATTTAAAGCTTGCGTCTTACAAAATTCTGATCCGGTTAATACAATGTTCAAACTTGAACTTTTTACTATGCGTTTAATTAAATAAGAATATGCGATGAATTCTATTCGCAACTAATTATGCTCATGATATTTTGGACTACATCTCACATCGTGATTTGAGTTTTTGTGAATAAAGTAACTATATAACATTGAAATTTTTAATCGAACTCAGAAGACAAACTTCGAAGAGCGGAATACTAAAAAAAATCTGTACGTGACGCTTATGAGTGTATGACACGGATGAATGTAATTCACGATCCGTATTTCATTAGAGTTGTTGACAAAGTTATATTAAATGTTTCTGCTTAAAAATAAAGCTGTCTCAAAAATTCTTTTCCCCAGGGGGTTTGTTTAAATCTACAACACGGTTTTTTTTGTGTAAAATATTTCATTTTTAAATATATATTTCGAATTGTTTTCAACTTGAATTCTTGAAAGAAGAAAAAATCAATCACTTATTTCTTTAAGAATTAAAAGTAATTTTTAAAATTTTAAGAATACCTGAATGAAAATATCTCTGATTTTTACAAATTTTTATAAATTTGAAAATTTAAATATTTCTAAATAAAAAAAAATGGTTTTAAAAAAGGATTTGATATGTATCAATAAGAATTGTAGATTTAAGCAAATACGGAGCTTCACGCACCCGGGTGCCCCAGTGACGTCCATCTTCTTTTATGTTTGCAATTTTTGGCGTTAATCTTGATTGATGCCACTTGGAACTTTTTTCTATATATTTTTTTGCAGATTATGCTACTATTTTGCTTATGCTTATGTTACTATTTTTAAATTTTTCTTAAAGAATATTTCTTAAACATATAACTAGAAAAATTTTGAGAGCTAAGTTGCTAAAAAGCATGCTGTTTAATTATTGAACTTCCTTCATATACTTTCGAAATTGATTTTCGTGATTTTTGATATCTATAACAATTTTTTCGTTTGCATGAAAAGGAAGATGGACGGTATTTTGTCTTTTTTAAGGCAAAGTGTGACTGAGTATTTTATTTTAGAGAGTTTTTTAAACTTTTATTCTAGCTTCCGGTGATTGAGGATAAATTAAATTTCTTTAATTTTTACTAAGAGAAAATTTGATTACATAAGATGTCAGTCGCTTTCTTAAAAGTAACTGCATTAATCGGTTAAAAATTATTAGTCTTGTCAATTTGTTTTAAAATATCCTAATTTTTGTATGAAATATAGGTATATTCATTTTGGGTGTCAATAGGATTAAAGAGAGTTTCTTCATTATCCAATTTTACTTATTTAAAAAGAATTCATCAGATCAGTTTTGTTATAATAATATTTTTGAGGTTAGAACGTTTAATTGTGTTTTATAAGGATTATAATAAATATGTGCTGCTTTGTCCAATGCACTTTTATTTTTAGAGCTTTCTTTTACTAAATTGTTTCAATATTGTTTTTTTATGTATGGGAAATAAAATACCCTTAGAAGGATTTTTCTTTTCTAATACACACGTTGTTTATTTCAAAAATATTTAATTATTAATAATTGAAGTGCATGTATTTTAATGAGTGGTGGTTTATTTGTTCAGCCAGATGGCATAGAGCCAATTAATTTAAAAATTGTGCCACATAAATTTTGTTTTTTGGGATCATAGGTAAGTATTTTCATATCAGAAGAGAACGTGGAATGTAGCCCCAAAACAAAATTTAATACACTTGTTTTTTTCAATAATCGAAAGTTTCTGTGAACTCAGAGAATTTAGTAACAGAATTATGGCATTTAGTTCACGTGTTCTAAAACACAGTTCAAATTTCTGGCCAGCTTAATCAATCAGCTTGAGAAAAAATATCTTTCTTTGAAATTAAGTAAAAGCACATCACAAAAGTTTGAATCATATACTCTTTATTAACGTACATTTTTCAAAAAAAAAAAAAATATTTAGGTAATGAAATTCCCTGCTGTTTCTAAAAAAAATTTTTTCCTTTTGGACGCAGAAAATTAAATGGCTTCTTTAAGTGCAGAAACTTTTGATTTATAATTTTTAAATTATATATTTATATTTCGTGAAAATGTAAAAATATGGATTTTTGTGAAGTTTTAATTGCACTGATGTAATGAAATGATATGAAAGGATGTTATGTAAAAAAATGAAATGAAAAATTAAATTAACCACTGTCTTTAAAAATTAATGAATGAAATAAAATCAAAGAATAAGCAATGAATCGAAAACTCATAGCTTAATATGTATATATTCTCAAAAATAATAATAAAAAAAACTATTTACTCATATTAACCATTTCAAAAATTTTTTATGTTATCATAGTTGCGAAATTAGAAAGTGTTGCTATCAGCCAGAGGCCTTTAGTAGCAACTTTTAAGGAATTGAAAATTCTAAGGAATGGAAAATAACTAATTATATTTATGTAAAGTACTTCTTGTGAAGCATTTTTCAAAATTTGAAAACACTACGAGGTTTATTTCGAAGATGAAAAAATTTTCCTGACCTCTCTAAATAAATTTACGTTAAATTGAAAGCATTGTATGTAACGTTTTCAATTTATAAAATTTAGGGTTTTTTGAGTATTTGATCCAACAATGCAACATGAAATTTATATTTAATGATAAACATAACTAATTTATTTCAAAACAAGTTTAAAATAATTGCATTTTCTGTGAAAAAAATGACTCGGTTTAGAGGCAGTTTCTTAATTGCAATTTTTTTAATTAGTCATCCTCTGATCAGTGTGACCGTTAATTTTGCTTTACATTTATAATACTCACTTTTCTTTCTTTGCAAAAATACAATCTCTTTTTTTCTAACATGAGGGATTCTCTAAAAATTGAAGAAAAAAATTATTTTTATTATTGAGTATGATAATTGAATGATTTTTCAATTATCACACTCAATCGACAACAAAATCATTTATAAATATTTTATTCAGCTAAGGATTTCATCATACCATTTAAAATACATTGATTTGTTCACGAAATTTTGTTTCATGTAATTTATAACTAAACTACGAGTACGTTACTTTTTGCATGTGTGAAGGAAGAAAACAGTCTCACTCTAATTTCAAATGTAAAATGTTGAGATCCTTCGTAATATAAATTAATAATTACAGCTTTTGCATTTATGGGAGCAAACAGAATCGCATAATTAATTTGTCTTTTTTTTTTTTTTTTTTTTTTTTTTTTTGAATTTTTAAACTTTAAGCGCAAAAGCTGGAAAAAAATATTTAACTTACTTCTTCAAATCATTCAACTGGAGAAATGATATACGAAATTCAAAAAGATAAGGGAAAAAAATTAATAATTGTTGATGGTATCATAACCAAACAATGTGTCACTAAAAATTCTCTATATTGATTTTTATAAAATTTTTGTTTGAAATTGATGTGATTAATGATTAGGCGAAAAATAATTCTGTTTTATCCATTTATTGTGCATTTTACCAAGTAAAAAAAATTAGAAGGTAAAATTTTAGTAATTGTTTTAATTAAAAGTATAGTTATTTTCTTTCTGATTTTGAAAAATGCTGCTTAAATTATTTCATGGCAAAGCAAAGTATGATTACTTAAATTTTGAATCATCCTGCTCAAAAAATCGTGTATTTACAATATTGTGTAATGCAAATGCTTAAATGTGTTACTGATAGGAAAAGAAAGTGTTTTCCATATTTGTTATAAAATATTGTTTTAAAAAGAAAGTTTCAAAATTATATGGCCCAGATATGCAATGTATAGAAATAAGAATTCTAACACAAATTAATACACATACGTCTCAAAGACTTATCCTCTCTTCTAAATCTATTTAATTTTTATTTGCACTTAATGGATACATGGTGAAAATTTTTTTGAATAAGGAAATTTAACAATTATACTTTTAGAAAACTGAAAAAAAAAATTCTCTGAAAGGTTAATGAAGAAAAACAGCTATATATTTTGAAACTTTCCATTTATTCTCATATTTCTCTATTAACAATTTTTATTCTTCGATGGAGAAAAATTCTCTTTAGCTTAACTTGTTTTATTGTTTTTTTTTATTACCTAAATAGAAAGTTTTAATAGTACAATCTTTGGTTGTGGTTTCAATCAAATTATGAATCTTGCTTTCTAAAAATATTTTATTTCTTTATGCTTTAAAGTATTCTGGATTCACAGATATGCAAATTTAGAATTTATAACTTATAAGACTTTCTGTTTATAGACATGAGCTATTATTACGGGCTTCTACTATGAGATAGACTCCTGTCTTGACACATAGTAAAATAGTATATGTTTATTTATGCTTCTCCTATAAAGTATTTATTATATACTATAATATACAATCATATTCTTCTCTATTTTTGTAGATAGAAAGCATCTAAAAATTTGTTAGTTAGCCTAGCATTCAGTTCTGGGGTCTAAAATTACCCATAGACTAATAAAATCGGATTAGACTGTTCGCGCAAACCACCCCCCTAACCCTGAGGCACACTTCCTCTGAAAGACCACCTTGCCCCTTTTTCATAAAAAAAAAAGAACTATTAACGTTGATTGGTTGTTCGTGGGTTTGACAAAAATTATCAATTTTAAAAATTTATTTTCTTATAAACTAGATGGTTCTGTTACTTGCATGCTATTGCTATTCTAATTGAATGGTTAATAATTGAGTTTAATTCTATCCAAGGCAGAAAAAATATTAAATTTTTCTCAACCATTCGAAGTAATATAAAACAGAACCAACATTTTAAATTTTAATAACTTTGACGCTAATTTGAAATTTTTAAAAGTGTGAAGTTTTTTTCTTTCTTAAGAGAACATGGTTACAAACATTTTTAATTATTCAATAAATATTTCATTTGTTTCATTTTGTGATCGTTTTTTATCATCATCGGAAAATTGGTCAATATGAACTATTTACTTACTCTTAAAGTAATACGAAATTTAAATGAAATAAGACGTGTTACTGTTATGCATTTTCAGTTTTTAAAGTAAGTGGCTGCCAAAAAAGAAAATAACAATAAATAAAAAATTAAATTTTTTAAATCCCCTGCTAATAGTTTTGCTAAACTAAATAAACCTTCGTAAAAAAAGTAATAATAATAATGATGATGACTGCATTAATAACATCTTAATATCAGAATGCTTTTTTTTAAATCTCTAGAAGTATGCAAAATTTCATTTTGTTTTATTTAATTTATTTTGAGTTATGGAAGTAGGAGGCACTCGCTTAGCGAAAATTTTCGAAATATCTATAATATAGAGAGATTTCTACCAATTGCGCTTATCTTCTCTGCAAAAATTTACTTGTTCTGAATAATTTTTAATTGGAAAATTTGAATTATTTCTAACGAAAGTATTTTGCTCTCAGATTTAAAAAACCAACAAGTTTTGAGCTCAAAATTTTAATTTTACAATTCGTTAACTAATATCGTAAGTATTTAACTGAATTGAGTTTTAAAAGAAATATATAAATTATCATAGATACATGCTTTAATTTTAAACTCTAAGCATAAAAATCTTTTTCGTGTGTGTTAATTAAGAAAATAAAGTTTGTTCATTATGAGCATGAATGCAACAATAAAAAAATGGCTTTATTTTTACTAATAAATCAAATGAAAAAAATATAATTTAAATCTAATTATTATTCAATAAAGAAAGAAAATAGCAGAGAAAATCTATACGAAAATGTAAATTTGGTATAAAGGGCCTTCGAAAATTCTATAATATATGAGAATCAGGCTTTTTGTACTTTGAGGCTAAGGCTCATAAAATGTTTTGTTCTGGAACCCGTAAAACCTTTGTTCTACTTTGGATGTAGTTATCTTCTTCCTCTGCTGCACTGCAGCTTTTGTGGGCTCAGCTAATTATCGGGCTAAATCCGTATTGTTTTTTAAGGTATGAATCTTCAGTAAACATATAATATGCTGAACTAAAAATAATTTTTATAATTATAATCATCAATATGGATAGCTTAAAAATGAGGGAACACTAGAGAGTTTACATAATGAAGCAAACTTATCTACACTGACGCTGTGAATTAATTATCAACAAGAAGCCAATATAGTAGGGCCTTCTTATTAACTAGTAAAATGTAATTTAGAGTTTGTCCGCAGAAGACAGAACTAATTTTCTTAAAATCGATGTGCCGGTTTTACTTCACTCCCCCCTATCTAAGTATTATCCAATTTATTTATATATATATTTATCACTTATACATTTTCCAATTAACATTACGCATAAGTTAATCAAAATTGGAATATAGTTAACGTGATTGTATTTTATAGAAAACGTTCATCACCTCTGATGATTAAAATGTGAATTTAATTCCGAACTATAATTTTATCACCAAGCTTGCGCCTACTACTAAGGTATTTATTGGTACATACATTTTAAGAGTGTCTGAACATTTTGATAGCAAATTTAATACTGCAAGAGCGTTTTTTTTCCTTGTAATATTTCGTTTTTAAAACTAATTTTTTTCGTTGTAGTTCGTTGCCTCAAGCACTGTAAGCTATGGTCATTTTGTATCTTATTTAGATTGCCATTTGGGCAGTCTATTCCCAGATGCCAAATGGGCTGTCAAAGTTCAACAGTCTACCTGTATTATTAGTCTGTAGAAAGACATCCCTGAATGCTAAGTTAACTTGATTAATTTGAGAAAGTCTGTTTTATGAAATAAAGCAGAAGTCAATACTTTAAGTAAATATGGATAATGAAGAGATTTGAATGTCTTCTGAGTTCTTGGTTCAAAGGAAACTTAAAAATAGTAAAAGTTCTTCCCACACTATTACTCTGTGGATAAGCTAAGTGTGGATTTATAAAAATAGATTGAACTAATTTAAAACCAAACGCATTTTATCAAATTTTAATATTCAAGTTTTGTGCCTTTTCTTTTTGATAATGTATGACAAAGTATAGTTTGAGTTATATCGATTAAAACTACTTTAAATTTTAAGATATTATTTTGCTGTAGCTCATTTTTTTAATCTCCATTTTAATTTTATGGTTACATTTTTCTTTTAACTTTGATTGCGAAAAAGTTTTCAAATATTTCTTCCTTTTTTTCAATCACCAAATTTAAGAGAAAATATTTGTTATTAATTTTAACTTTTGTGCGTCTGTAGTCATAAGTCAACTTATTACCTCTTTAAAAATGATTACAATAGTTACTTATTAAATTTTGTTTTCATTTCAGGCTCTAATGTCAATTTTTTTCAGGTAAAACTAATAAGTATTTTAGATTCATTTTAGTTCATTAAGATGCTCAGTTCAACTAATAAAACCGTATCAATTGGTTTCCTCCCTGAGAATGAATGGCTTTGTGTCTGCTACTAATAGACAGAGATGAAGACGGTAGAAAATCTTCAGAAAACACTTAAAAGATGGTCTTTTTTCCAAATTAGGTTAGTTAGACAAATCTTATTAAACTTGCGATAATCATACTTACCAACTTGTAAGATCGCTGAAAAATATTTTTTAGAAAGTGGTAGTAAAACAATTAAATTCGTAGGAATTTTCTTTGAAGAAAACTATCAAGACATCTCTAAGCATAATTAGCCATGAAATAGATTTTAACTACAAATTTTTTAAAAATTATTGATTTGTCGTAGTAAAATTTTTTTTGAAACTTTAAACTTCAAGAGTTAATACCTCAAAACGCAAATGTTGAATGTTAATGTAATGCTAAGAAAATTATATCTCAGTTGCCGTACAAGTTGGCAGCTATGGATATTGTTCTAAAAACAATGCATTTTGTATAAATAGTACAGTCTTTTGTTCCAATACTATACTACTAAAAGAACTTTTTCTAAAAATTCTTTATAAATAGCATTGCTGCTAGCATTTTAAAATGTAAATTTGCACTGGCATTGACTGTTTTGTATATTTAAAAAATTTAATTGGATATCAAAATGTCATTTTCCTGGTATGTCACAGACAATATTTCCAATAATCACTAGCTTTAAAACTTCCCTCAAATTTTTCAATGTCTAATTTTTTTTATCTCAACCGTTGTAAGCATTTCTGGAATATATACAGAGGTATTAGTTCCAAAAACCTTGTGTAGAAATAATTTTTTCTGTCAATAATTTGTTTGTCACATGAAAAGCAGTCATTTTTCTGGCCACTTTTTTTTAGTAATTTAAAATTAAAATAGATAGTCAGCAATCAATATCTTAGGTTAAGCGATTGTTAAATTAAAATAAATGCTGTAAATGGCTAATTGTCATTATACTGGCTGTCATTTTCCTAGCTTATGAATGCCATCAGTTACCAGAAATTTTTTTAAGCAGCATAATGTAAAGAGTGAAAGCAAATATTAACCTAATACCCAGTTTATGTAAGATTGTAATATGCTTGTACAAAGTTATCTACTTATTTAATGATTGATTATTATACACAATATTATTCTCTACATATCAGCTACAAAATTACTTTTGATTCTTTTAGCAGTGGATAAAAGAATTAATTTAAACAATTCATGGTCCATATAACACAAAGTCTTTAGGTTATTTTTTTTCAAAACACAGATAGTTAAAATATGAAGGACATCACTGTACAATTTAATTCTGTCATAGTCTTTAAACTCTACTTGGGTGTATAAATTAAAGAATGCAATAAAGTTGGAAAATAAAATGATTTGAAATATTTTAAATTAAAATAATATAATAAAAAAAAATCCGATGTAAATTATTATAAAATTAATTTTACTGGGTTATTTTAAAACATGGGGCCTAAAAAAATCAAGGAAAAATAAACTGAGAAAAAAAAACGGGAAGCCGAGAAGAAATAGTATGTTCAAATTGTTCACAATAATTATTTACATAAAAATGTAAAATTAACTTTTCAACTTTGTCTTCTTGAGTTTCTTAACGTGAATTACTTACTATTAGCTTAAAATGACTGTTTTCTTAACTCCTAATCTAATATGTCATTTTTCTGGTATTCAAAATTTGGTGAATTCCTACTTTTTTTGAGAAAATATCGATTAACTACGCTGCTGTCTGTAAAATATTAATAAATGTAGCTAAATAAATATATAAAAAAAATTTTAGATTATTTTGAAGACTTTAAATTTGAAGAAACTTTTTTTTCCGAATTGTCATGTTTCCAAAGAATTACCCATATATATATATATATATATATATATATATATATATATATATATATATATATATATATATATATATATATATATATATATATATATATATATATATATATATATATATTAAATAACAGATAGATATCTCCATGATCCATATTTAAATACGTGTTTTGCTTGAGGGGCATTTTTTTTCTTCATCTTACAAAATACAGCGATTTCTTAAAACCAAAATTAAATGCATTCTGAATTTACGTTGGTGGATCAAATATAAATGAGACCTTTCTAATAGCAGCATACGATTTTTATTCATATTATCAAGGGAACACTAAACTTTATCTAAAATATAAGCAATAGCTTGGCACTGTTTAGTTTTCGTTAAGTTCTTTTTTTTTAAGTTACTTTAATCATAAGTGAGCGGTCGTAACATTCTTAACGCAGTTTCAGAGCACATAATAATAAAATTTTTAACAAGAGGAAATATCAAATGTACTGACAATTTGAACAGATCACAGGCAAACTTTGGCAATGATATCCTGTCTAGAGCTCAAGTATGCAAACGGCACTAGTCATTTAAACAAGGCCGTTAAGAAATTGAAATTGTCTCATGCTCTTCAACCAAGATTGAGTTTTACTACAGACCTTATTCATAATGACCGACGAATGAAAGTTCGAGAAATTTGTGCTGTGACAAAGATGAGTTATGGAAGTATGCAAAGCATAATTCATGACGATTTGGAATATAGAAAAATCTCAGCGAGGTGGGTACCTAGAATTTTGAACACAAAACAAAAGTATGCAAAAAAAGAAGTTTGTCAAAAACCGAAGTAACGCAACCAAAGTTTCAGACATTTCATTGGGATACGGTTCAACATCCTCCATGTAGTCTGAATTTGGCACTTTTAGATTACCATTTGTTTAGAAAAATTAAAAAAACTTTATGAAAACTTAAACTCAAAAGTTGCAACAATTACTACAATAGTTGATAGGATCAATCACTTTAAAAACCATATTACAATGAATAAAATGGTTTTAAAAATTATTACCATTAAGGAAAAAATCATTTATTTTTAGAATCAAGTCAATAAATATAGCCAACAAATTAGTTGATAGAATGAAAGAAACAAATTTTTGAACTTTAATGGCATGAAGTCGTTTATGTGCTCAGCTAGGGAAAATGAGGAAAATACTTAATTATTCTGCACTTTAACTGAGCAATTCAGTTAATCTGCAAATTATCTTGATAGAGATTCTTGACTCCGACATCCTAGTTTTCTTAATGTTGGGAAAATTAAGAAGGTGGAGATAAAAATAATTTATTGAAATACAATAATTATATTTCGTTTACGACATTAAGATTTAATGATCTTTAATTTTTCCTCAGGATATAGAGAAAAATGAGCAAGAAGCCTTGTAAAGACATCTAACAGTCATTAATGGTAAGGTAAGGTAACTATCGGTAAGTTTTACAAGCTTAAAAAAATATTAAGTTCTATTTATTCAAGAAATGGTATGATTCTGTGCTTTGTAAAGGTAAGCTTCCTAATAATACTTAATTATAATGTAAATTATTTATTTATCTTGAATGTCTGTTTGTACGATATTCAAAGTAATCCTAAAAAGGTAGAGTAAGTAATCTAATATTGCGTTTTTTTTCTTCAGGGTAAAAAAAAAAGGGGGGGGGGCAAACTTTTGTCCGTTTTTTTTCCGTTTGGTACATTTTCGTTCGAGGGATCCCGTCACACATTCCGCAAAATTCATCATTCTTACGTCCGCGTTTAATTATATGCGACGAATATCGGTCGTTCCGTCATCTCATTGCTTTTGTGTTTCCATATTTTTGTTACTTTTTTTTCCTGTCTTTTCCATTTCTTTTCAGTTTTTCATTGTTTTCTGAGACTCTTTCCACTGTGTTTGTCTCTATTTTTTTCCTCACTTTTCTGAAGTTTTACTTTTCTATTGTGCCTTTTCCACGTTTTATTTTCATTGTTTCGTTTCCAATATTTTTTTCTTATTTTTTTTCCATTGTGTAATTCTTATATTTTCTCCTTAGTACTTTTTCTATATTTTTTTCATTGCTTTTTTTATTCCTTTTTTTTAATTACTTTTTTTATTGCTTTTTTTCCATTGTGCTTTTTACTTTGTGTTGTTTTAAATTTATTCCAGTGTATTTTTCTTTTTTTTCCCGTGTTTTTTCCAACAGTTTTTCCGATTTTTTCCTGTGGAGTTTTTTATTTGCCATTTTATCCATTGAATTTTTCCATTTTCTTCCTCAGCGTTTCCCAATTTTTCCATTGTTTTTTATTTTTAATTTTTTCAGTATTTTTTTCCATTTTTTCCTGTGCATAATTTTTTTTTCTCCATTGTTCATTATTTTTTTATTTTTTCCATTTTTTTGTGTAATTTCAAAGTGTATTTTTTTTTACTCTTTTCAATCTTTTTTTTCGATTGAGTAATTTTTTTATTTTTTCCTCCGTATTTTTTCTATATTTTTTTTTCTATTTTTGCCATTGTGTTTTTATTTTATGTGTTTTTTTTTTAATTTTCTGTTGTGTTTTTTCATTTTTCCATTGTGTATTTTCCATTCTGTTTCTTCCATTCTGTTTTTATTTTCAGTTTTTTTCCAGTTTATTTTTTGTTTTTTTCCAGTGTATTTTTTGATTTTTCCAGGGTTTTTTAATTTTTTTCCCATTGTTTTTTTTTTGTATTCTCATCGGTTTTTTTTGCATTTTTACAATCTATGTTTTTTTTCTATTTTTTCCATTGTATTTTTCAGATTTTTCCTATGGAGTTTTTTTAATTTCAATTTTATCCATTGTATTTTTTCATTGTTTTATTTTTTCAGTGTTTTTTCGATTTTTTCCTGTGTGAAATTTTCCTTTTTTACATTGTGTTTTCTTTATTTTTCTATTGTTTTTTCCATTTTTCAGGTGCGTTTTTATCATTTTTCCATTGTGTTTCTTCCATTCTGTTTTGTTCGGTTTCTTTCCATTGTGTATTTTTAATTTTTTCCAGGGTTTTTTAATTTTTTTTCCATTGTGTGTTTCGTATTCTCCTCGTTTTTTTTACATTTTTCCAATCGGTGTTTTTTTCTATTTTTTCCATTGTATTTTTCCAATGGAGTTTTTTTTAATTTCAATTTTATGCATTGTCTTTTTCTATTGTTTTTATTTTTTCAGTGTTTTTTCGATTTTTTTCCGGTGTGATATTTTCGATTTTTCCATTGTGTTTTCCTTATTTTTCTATTGTTTTTTTTCCATTTTTCCGGTGTTTTTTTTCATTTTTCCAATGTGTGTTTTTCATTGTGTTTCTTCCATTCTGTTTTTTTCGGTTTTTTTCCATTGTGTTTTTTTTAATTTTTTCCAGTGTATTTTTTGATATTTCCAGGGTTTTTTAATTTTTTTTCCATTGTGATTTTTGTATTCTCATCGTTTTTTTGCATTTTTCCAATCTGTGTTTTTTTTCTATTTTTCCATTGTATTTTTCCGATTTTTCCTATGGAGTTTTTTATTTCCAATTTTATCCATTGTATTTTTCCATTGCTTTTATTTTTTCAGTGTTTTTTCGATTTTTTCCTGTGTGATATTTTCTATTTTTCCATTGTGTTTTCCTTATTTTTCTATTGTTTTTTTTCCATTTTTCCGGTGTTTTTTCATTTTTCCAATGTGTATTTTCCATTGTGTTTCTTCCATTCTGTTTTTTTTTCGGTTTTTTCCAATTTGTTTTTTTCTATTTTTTCCACTTTATTTTTTGATTTTTTTTCCAGAGTTTTTTAATTTTTTTTCCATTGTTTTTTTTTGTATTCTCATCGTTTTTTACATTTTTCCAATCTGTGTTTTTTTTTCTATTTTTCCATTGTTTTTTCCGATTTTTCCTTTGGAGTTTTTTTAATTTCAATTTTATCCATTGTATTTTTTCATTGTTTTTATTTTTTCAGTGTTTTTTTTTCGATTTTTTCCTGTGTGAAATTTTCCTTTTTTCCATTGTGTTTTCTGTATATTTTTATTGTTTTTTCCATTTTTCATATGTGTTTTTCCATTGTGTATTTTCCATTGTGTTTCTTCCATTCTGTTTTTTAAGGTTTTTTTTAATTGTGGATTTGTAATTTTTTTCAGTGTATTTTTTCCAGGGTTTTTTAATTTTTTTTCCATTGTGTGTTTCGTATTCTCCTCGTATTTTTACATTTTTCCATTCTGTGTTTTTTTCTATTTTTTCCATTTTATTTTTCCCATGGAGTTTTTTTTAATTTCAATTTTATCCATTGTATTTTTCCATTGTTTTTATATTTATTTTTTCAGTGTTTTTTCGATTTTTTCCTGTGTGATATTTTCTATTTTCCATTGTTTTTTTCCATTTTTCCAGTGTGTTTTTTCATTTTTCCAATGTGTATTTTCCATTGTGTTTCTTCCATTCTGTTTTTTTTCGGTTTTTTTCCATTGTATTTTTTTGATTTTTTCCAGCGTATTTTTTGATTTTTCTAGGGTTTTTTAATTTTTTTCCTATTGTTTTTTGTATTCTCATCGTTTTTTTGCATTTTTACAATCTGTGTTTTTTTTCTATTTTTTCCAGTGTATTTTTCAGATTTTTCCTATGGAGTTTTTTTAATTTCAATTTTATCCATTGTATTTTTTCATTGTTTTATTTTTTCAGTGTTTTTTCGATTTTTTCCTGTGTGAAATTTTCCTTTTTTCCATTGTGTTTTCTTTATTTTTCTATTGTTTTTTTTCATTTTTCAGGTGTGTTTTTTCATTTTTCCATTGTATTTCTTCCATTCTGTTTTTTTTGGTTTTTTTTAATTGTGTATTTTTATTTTTTTTCAGTGTATTTTTTGATTTTTTCCAGGGTTTTTTAATTTTTTTTTCATTGTGTGTTTCGTATTCTCCTCGTATTTTTACATTTTTCCATTCTGTGTTTTTTTCTATTTTTTCCATTTTATTTTTCCAATGGAGTTTTTTTTAATTTCAGTTTTATCCATTGTATTTTTTCATTGTTTTTATATTTATTTTTTCGATTTTTTCCTGTGTGATATTTTCTATTTTCCATTGTTTTTTTCCATTTTTCCAGTGTGTTTTTTCATTTTTCGAATGTGCATTTTCCATTGTGTTTCTTCCATTCTGTTTTTTTTTCGGTTTTTTTCCATTGTGTTCTTTTGATTTTTTTCCCATTGTTCTTTTTGTATTTTTTTCCATATGTTCCATTGTTTTCCATTGTTTTTTTTTCCATATTTCTATTATTCAAATTTTTACCTGTCAAATTTTCAAGTTATTTTTTTTTATTTATTTATTTATTATTTTTTTTTAATAAATTATAAACTTTTTTTTCTTTTTTGTTTTCGTTTTTTTCTAGTTTTTTTAGTTCCGGTTTTTTACAATGTATTTACCATTTTTTTGTTCTTATCAATTGAAGTTTAATTTTCTGGTCGTGTTTTGTCATCCCATTTTTTTTATCAGTTTTCAAATTTTTCGTTTTTTTTTTCTATGTCCTGTTTTTTTTTTATTGTTTCAAATTAATGTCTGTTTCATTGCATGCTTCAATACTAGTATGGGTTTAAATTTTTTACAAAATACTTTTTCAATTTTTAATTATGTGTTATAATTTCTTATTAGTGTATTCAGTTTTATTTACCAATTCGAATTCTACATTCCATGTGTTTCGTTTTTCCAATTTTTTCCTTATTTTTTATCCTATTTGATTTAGATTTTTTTTCCAGTTTTTATTTCTTTTTTTCTCATTTAGTTTCAGCTTTTCATTCATTATGTCTACCATATTTTTCCGAAGTAATTTTCAGTTTGGTTTCTGGTTTATATCTAATATGTTTCACAGCACTTCATTCAATTTCCCTCAAATTTTTTTCCCTTCAGTGTGATTTTTCAGTATCATCCCAGTTTTCCGTTTTTGCATTCATGGATTCAACTATCCACTCCACATTTTCGCTTCAATTTTTTTTCGTGCTTCCTGTGATCAGAAAAAACGCTTGATTTAAATTCTAATTTAGTATATTTCAGCTCTTAAGGGTTTTTCTCGATTACCCGACATATAAGTGAAATCCTGACTCATTGGAATCTGCCAGAGTGACTCTAACATTGCCTGCCTCTAACATTGCCTGCCTCCTTCTCTTTAAGCATAAGAAGAGGAATTGTCGCTTTTGAAAGATAAAGAATGTAAGTTAAAAGTTCCATTCTTATTTTTCTTTACTAACTGTTTTATACATTGCAAATTTTAAATTTTATGCACCAGCTTTTTTTAATAACTTATTGGAAATTCTAGTTCTCTTAAAATCTCCAAAAAGATTGCTAAACGCATTTTTTTTAAAAGCATCATGAGCAAAATTTCTTATTTCCTTCAATCGCAAAAATTATTTTGAATGTATTTTGAGTGTATCCGGGTACTATTCATTGTCAATTTGTGTTTGGTCACTTGATCTTTATGTTAAGATTGACTTTCTCTCTCTTATAAACTTGGTCTGTTATAGAAATATCGGAACTCTCTTCATTAAATTCAATATTTAAAAAATAATATTTTACAGATTTTCAAAATTATTTGTTACGCTATTTTTGGTCATCATTTCATGTTTAATTTATAATTTGCCACGCTGTTAGGCCATTCAACATTAAAAATAAATTTCAATTATTAAATATTTAATTTAAAAGAAAAAAAATTCAAATACTTGAATAGCTTATTTGCTGTTAAAGAACAGCATAATAAAATAAAAATTTAAATTTTACTTATGCAATCAATAAAGCATATACTGTGATATATAATGCAATAAAAAGATAGTGATTCCTTAAAATAATTTAGGTATTAATTATAATTATAATCTCACTGAATCAAAAGTGAAAAAAAATAGAATGAAAACACTAAATTTTAATATTTTAATTTAAACAAATAATATGGTAAACTATTGAATAATATCAATTAATTGAAATAACAAATACAAATATCAATAACTTTGTAATAACCCTATGAGCATGGATTATTCAAAAGCATTCACTTTTCAAAATTTCAGGTACAAAAAAATTCAACTCGTTTTCGGTTCTTGCTTTCATGGATTCAAATATCTACTTCACATTTTCCTTACAATTTTTTTTCACGATTCCTGTAATCAGAAAAAACGGTTGATTTTAAATTCTAATTTATTATTTTTCAGCTTTTGAGGATTTGTTCACAATTACCCGACATATAAGTGTATGCCTGACATATTAGAATCTGCTAGATTGACTCTAACATTACCTGCCCCCTTCTCTTTAAGAAGAAGAGGAATTCTTGCTTTTGAAAGATACAGAATGTAAGTAAAAAGTTCCATCCTTATTTTTCTTTGTTAACTGTTTTATACATTGTAAATTTTAAATTTTATACACCATTCATGTAACCGTTTTTTTTAAATAACTTCTCGGAGATACTAGCTCTCTTAAAATCTCCAAAAAGATTGTTAAAAACATTCCTTAAAAGGCATCATTAGCAAAATTTCTTATTTTCTTCACTCGCAAAAAATAAAAAGAACTCTTAAGTGCTTCTAACGATATATATATATATATGTACTAGAATCAACTTCAATTTTTTTATACACACAAACTTTTCCAGACAAAAGGATTTTCCTGCCCCACTCCCTCGTTTTCTTTATAACGAAGAAAACATTTTTAAAAATGATGAAATCAAAATTTTTTAACTCCATATAAGTAATGAAGTTTTACCATTTTAAATGAATAGGTTTTCTAGTAAAAAAGTTGGTTTTTATATTTTATTACTTCAATTTTATTTATTCATTCCGGCTAAAAATTTTAACTTATTACTAAGGCCCGAATTTTGATGACATTTGCATTTTTTTGCATTTTTGGACATTTTTTGTCCTTTAGAGCATTTTTTGAGATTTATAGGGCGTTTTCTTTAAAATTTTGGGGCGTATTTTGCATTTTAAAGCATTTTTTAAATTTTTTGTTAAATTTTTCGAATTTTTATTATTTTTTATAATTTTTTATTATTACACTGGCTTCCAAACAATGAAGAAAATTTCTAGGATATTAACAGGTGAAGCAACATCTTTTCAAATTGAAGAAGAATTGTCAGTAAGTGTGACCGTCCTATTCAAGTACGCACCAATAACATCAGTAGACGTTGAAAGAAGCTTCTCCTGGTATAAAAAATTTGCTTTCAGACAAGAGACGCTCGTTTACATTTCAAAATATAAAAAAAAAAAAAATTAATAATCCATTGTAATTCTGATATTTAGTAATATTATGAGATGGAAGTTGTTATATTCATTTAAGTTTCTATACAAAATTAAAATGTTTTGGAGTCAATATATTTTCCTTTTTTTTGTTATTTTTGGATATAAAACATATTTGTCAAACTTTAATGAACGTAGAACAAGTATTGCATTGCTTTATATTTTTTGAAACGACTCATAATACTTTTAAAGAGTAAAACATTGTTTTAGTTCAATATTTTTACTTCTATTTAAGTCATGTCATAAGGCATTTTTAGCGCAATTTTCGCATTTTAAGGGCATTTTTTGCACTTTTAAGGGCATTAATTGAGATTTTTTAGGTCATCAAAATCCGGGCTCTACTTATTACTTATGAATTTATTATTTAATCAAACAAGTTTGGTGGCTTATAATAAACTATAAGGAAATTATTTTCATTTGACTATTTGCTGATTAACTTTACTCAAAATTAAATTAAAATAAATTAAACTAAATAAATTATTCCAAAACCTCTATTAGTGTGAAAAGGTGATATTTTTGCATAAATAAATGTTTTAACTTTTCAGTGTCTCTTTTTATAAAAATTTTGGTTTGCCTTGAAACTTATTAATTTTATATATTTGCCTAACTTATTATATTTGCCTCGTAATTTATCAAGTTTCAGCCTTCAATAATTATACTGAAAATATTATAAGTTTTAAAATCACGTAACATGTGGTATTTGATATCAGTTCAAAATCATAAGATGGCGCTTTGCTGTCCTCTGACGGAATTCCCGATTATGCCAGAGACTATATATGAATTATGCTTCAAGAAACCTGAATTAAAGAAATTATATACTGGATTCTTGAACTAATCACCCTTAGTATAGGACTTTTCAGTACCCCTGCCAAAAGTAAAAACAATAACTTAACAAGTTGGGAGATGCAAATTAATCTTAATTCGGAAATAATTTAATATTTAGAGAATAAAGAAATGAATCATCAAACTTCGTTGAATTTCTTGCCAAACACTTCACCTGAATTTTGACACTTTCCCTGAATTTTTTTTTTTCGTAAGCTGTAAAACAAACATAAAATATACTGGGGACATGAAAATGACTGTTTTTGTGAGAATGACCCACATATATATATATATATATATATATATATATATAGGGTGGTCCCGAATTCATGGTAGAAATTTTGAAGTTAGATACCGGACTTTGTAACAATCATTATTGTTCAGGAATGTATGGACGCAAGTGAAGCGATGAGGCTGAAACAGGAGAAATAAAAAGAAAGAGAAATTTAGTTATCGGTTGGTTGCGTTGCCGGCAGAGGGCAGTGGATGTCTAACCACCGTTCAACTTGATGCATCTCAGAAAAGGAAAGCCCCATTCTCAATTATGCTAATTTCTACGATGGGAGACTTTACGTATGTCGAAAAATCAGACATGCATTGCATGTACGGCAGTGCAAATGATAACGGCAGAGTTGCGCTACGAATGTATCACGCGCAGTTTTCAGATCGACGAATGCCGGCTCACGGAATTTTTCAGCTGTTACATCGTGAACTTCGCGAAACTGGTTTTTTCTACTTCACCAGACATGAAATTGGTCGACGAACAACTGTACGCAGTCCAAGCCTGGAAGAAAGCATCTGGAACATTGTGGCTGATAGACACGAGTTACGTACAAAAGCTGTTGTTCATCATGTAGGTCTGAGTCATCAGACAGTTTGTAGAATATTAAATTAAAATCGCTTTCACCCCTTCCATTTTCAGTGAGTACAAGCTTTGAATCCGGCAGATAATCCTCTCCGCCTTAGCTTTTCAGTGGGTGGTACAGCAATGGGCGCTGCAGCCGTACTTTATACTTCATGTACTATTTACAGATGAGGCGACGCTTACACGCGAAAGTGTGACTTTAATACGCGCAATTCCCATGTGTAGAGTAACCGAGAATCCACATGCAACGCGACCACACGCGTATTAACAAGGATTCTGTATGAATGTGTGGGCTGGTTTTGTCAACGACTTTTTGATTGGCCCATACTTACTACCGACGTGACTTAATGGCGAATGTTATCTTATTTTTCTAGAACATGTGTTACCAGAACTACTGCAGGATGTTCCGATCGAGATTCGTCACCGCATGTGGATTCAGCATGATGATGCGCCACCCCACTTTGGTTGCTCGAATATCCGAAAGGGCTGCACGTGTGCGTGAAGTAACTGGCATCTTTGAACGTGCGTGCCAATCGCTCCACCGACGCTGTCAAGCACGCATCGCTACTGGGGAACGCAATTTTGACAAGTTATTGTAAACATTACTCTTGTCAACAAAGCTTTCAATAAAAAAATTTGTCGTTCCTTTCGTCTCTTATTTTTGTGTTTGCGCCTAACTGCCTCACTTGCATTCATACAATAAATGATACGTAATCCTATTCAATAAATGATTGTTACAATGTCCTGCACCTACCCTTAAAATTTGTTCCAAGAATTAGGAACCACCCTGTATAAAAATTAAGGATTATATCTATAGAAATACCTTACAATAATTAATTTCAAAAAAATTAGAAATTATATTCTTCAATTATTCAATAATATTATTCTAATAACTTCATCTCAAAAATCTGCAGATAATAAATTAATTTTGAAAAACACACAGAATAATTTTTGTAAAGAATATTTTATCCTTCAGAGTACCAATCCACCTCCTGCATAAAATATAAACTATATTAGTTTATATTTTATGTTGCTCTTTACTATATTCTGCTCTTTACTAAATTATTTGGAAAATGGTGAATT
This sequence comes from Parasteatoda tepidariorum, assembly GCF_982258835.1. NCBI lineage: Eukaryota > Metazoa > Arthropoda > Arachnida > Araneae > Theridiidae > Parasteatoda > Parasteatoda tepidariorum. The sequence goes on from NC_141758.1 coordinate 105,723,116, forward strand.
TTTCCAGTAGCCTTTCAAATGATTGATGCAATAAATAAGTTAAATACAAAAGTAAATGCTTTACGTTTTAACTAATATTAATAGATTTAATAAAGATATAAAGCATTTGATCCCATTAAAAGTTTCAGCTAATTAATAAAAAAAAATTCTAGAATGTTCATTTCATTGCAACAAAAAATAAGAAATATGCAAGAAAAATGTTAAAATGTAATAAAATTTTTTTACTTACTCTTAGATGGTTCACGTATGATTATTTTTGCATAAGGATTAATTTACGATTATTATTTACAATTAATTGGCACTAGTATATGCATATCTTGCTAATGAAATCAATTCTAGGCTCACAACTTTATTATTCAAAAATATTAAATATATCCTCCTATAAGGTTAAAAAATTTATTCAGAATGTTATTTTACAGAATAAAACCACTAAAATGCATGTAACTGTTAACATAATTACAAGATGAGAAGTATGACAACATAAAAAGATTTAAATACAGGATATCTGCGCACCAGGGAAGTCATGACAAATCATAGAAAGTCATGAATTTCGATATTGAACAAAGTTTGTCAAGAAATGTCATGATTTTAATTATTTTTAAAAGAAAAAATCGTAGAAAGTCGCCGAAATATCTAATTTTTAAAATGGAATTTAGTCCCCTTCTATTTCATGGTGTTCCGAATATCTGAATTTGTAACAAAATCCCGACTCAGTAATATTTTATTAAAATATAAAATGTTTTATCATGTTATTTAAAAAATATGGTGTTCTTTCAAAAAATGAAAGAAAAAACGTTTCTAGAGTGAATTATTTTTTAAACTTCTGTGATTTCATAATTTTTGTTATAATTTTTTTATTTTATCAATTTTAAATTCTTGTTGAAGCAAGCCAGTCATTGGCTAATTTTTTTTATTTCAAAATGAGAACAGAAAAATCAGGAGTATTTCTTTCCTTTCCGATGAACAAGAAAAGTATCTTTAGAATATAATTCTGCAGAAAAAAGGAAAAAAAAAAATATTTGTATTTATATTTTTTCCAGCTATTTTATTGCTTCAACTCTTTCAATTCTCTGTTTTTTTTTTTTTTTTAAATTTAAAATCTAGAAATATGAAGATGCAGAGTATAACAGCTTTGGTTATACCTATCATTTCAATTAATGTTATTATAATGCTATTTTAAATTTATTGTTGTGTTTGCTGGTGAAATTAGTAACTTCGTGAAGTCATGAAAAATTCTTGGAATTAGTCCTGGAAAGTCATGAATTTGAAAATCTAAAATGTAGCAGATACCCTGTAAATAGACATGGTAGAAGAAGGACTGTGCAGCCTAATTTTAAAAATACGTTTATAATTACTTCATTTATGTCAATTGTCAAAAAAATGAAAGAAACGGAATATTTTAAATACGGGCTCCTTTTCCTTCATTCATTTTATTATTAATCATAAATTAAGATCAGAGCGCAATCATACATAGCACAATGCATTCATACGAAAAATTGCATAACCGAATTCGGTAAATATTTTAAGACCACGTTAAGCAAAACTTTTTACATGATTAGATTTAATAATCACAGATATTAAAAAAAAATGCAGACATTAAAATTATATATAACCAAAAGAATACAAACAATACATTTAATTACAAACTATAACTGTTCACATACTTGAATTTTATTCTGTTAAAAATAGAACAAGCGTGAAATTCGATAACTAATTCTTGCAGTTAGGAAAATAATTTTTTTAAACCTTTTTATTTTTTATCTGAAGGTTCATATACTTTGTTTAGTTGGTTATGTGAATTAAGTACTAATGCTAGTAATTGAAAATACATTTCTAACGAAGTATTATTTTAGTAAAATGTGCAGAATATATTTGTAAACTATTATATAAAAAAAAACCGCAAAATATAGTTCGTTTCGTTTAGATCGATCATTTTGTTTAGACAATACTGTTTGTGCAAGAATTAAATATTTTCTAAAACTTTTGGTGACTTCTTCAATCTTTAAATTTAATTGTAAAACCACCTAATAAAGTTCTGTTTTACATATCAAGTGAAAATATCTTTTTTATAAGAGGATCCTATTGCACGGTGATTTCATATCACATTTTCCGATAGTTTTACGTCATCAGATTAACAAAACAAGTTTTAACAATTCATTTAATAAAGCAAAATTCTGTTTAGAATCATTTGGCATGATGTTCTAGGTCAACTTATTGCTAGTCAAAATTTAACACCATCGAGAGATACTTATCCCTTTAAAGAGATTTAAAAAAAAAAAACTTTTTTTTTCACAGCATCTGTATTAAAGCTTTACCAGTATTGATGCCCTATATATTCCTACATTTAATAACTATCGAAATTGCATTAATTACCATATTTCCTGTCGTGTCTTTAATTAAAATAAAGCATCATTGGTGTGGCGATTTTTTTACATTTCTCCTCAACTGAATAGTGGCATTTCTCTATTAATTTTGTTTAATTGTCCATAAAATATCGATCAGTCCCGCAGTGGACTGATCGTTAAGACACGGTTCTCAGCAGATCACCGAAGTCAAGCATCACTGGCTGCGGTCAGTGTGCGGGTGGGTGACCACTTGGATCAGTCTGCCTGGGTACCGAGGGTGTGCGGTATTTGTCCTCGTTAAACTGTTCTACCGTCGGGGTACCGAATCGGAGGTGCCATATCCTCTGCAGAGGATCAAAATTGTGATGGCACGCCTTCGGATCATCCTCAGGGAGGTTTCCCAGACCGTCGCCAATAGCTCGTTGTGCAGCTCTAGTGCGACGTAAATGAACAACATAAAATATATAGCTTATTTTTTTAAAATTTCATTTAGTTCTTACGACCAAAATTTTTCATTTTAGTGCTCCGCTTATTTTTTTTCATTTAAATTTGTACAGATTACCGAAATTAAGCTTCGTTGGAGTCGATAATAGTATGGTGATTTTTCACCGTTCCCCTATAAGACCTTTTCATAGGACATACTTTTCTTTTATTTCTATTAGAACCTATTATCAAGTGCACCATGGCATCGTTGGTGTCAATAATAGTATGGCAATTCTTTATTCTTTTGTTATATAAATCTATTATATATAATTCTCTTACGTGGCTTCCAAATTTCAGCTGTATTTCTTTTCCGCCGGTGGCAACGTTTGCTTTGTTTTGTTTACGTTTTGAAAACACCAAAGCATTCTGCCTTTTAATGATGTGTTTCTGATCTAATATATATAATTCTCTTACGTGGCTCCCAAATTTTGGCTGAAGTACTTAGTACAACTAAATAAGATCCTTTTCACAACACTTAAATATTTACTTTATTTATAGAGAAAACAGTCGGCAAAGAATTGTGTTAGGTTAAAAAACATTTCTCTAAAAAAAACGAATTCTAAAAGAAATAAAAATAAACAACTTAAAAAATAAAAATGCTGTTGCCAGCCATAGAATTTTTTGAAAGTTAACTTAGCAACATAAATCAAAATGACATAGAAGCGCAACTAGATCAAAATTAAGATACCTGAGCGCTTGACGTAACAAATCCTTCAATTCTTAGTCTATAGAATTGAATAATAGAACTTAATCTATAACTTAGTCTTCCTGCCTTCCCGGTCGTTGGCGGTGGCAAGAGCTTCACCAAATTTTTCAGCTTTTTCTAGTCAGCTAGTTTCTTTAAACAGTCTGAAGGTAGCAGCTGAAAAAAAATAAGACATGAACTGTGGTTAGTTGTATTATTTTTAAATTAAAAGACAAATAGCTATATTGAAAACATTACATGAACTAAAGTAGACATCAGCATAACGCAAGTACTACTAGCAGCGTTCATGCTAATCCCTAGGTTGACAATTCTTTTGTATAGAATCAGAGCAGTTTTTATGTTTTCAGTAAGTTTATAACGTATGGAAAACGAGTAAGTTTATAGTAAAAACCTTACGACCCTTAACGAGTAAGTTTATAACATATGGAAAATATTATATTTTATAATATAATAGATGGAAAAAAGTTTTTGTTTGAATAATTTTTAAAAATTATTTGGTCACCTTTCGATGAGGTGATCCGGGTTCCAATCCCAGTATCGGCTATGAAGTATTTTGTAAAGGTACCGCTAAGTGGTATTAAATTTGGCTTGGACACAGATCCCTGTTCTTTAACTATTAAAACAAAGTTTCAATTAGCAAACCATAATTTTAATTAAAAAGTGGAATTTTTTTTCTCTTGAATTTTAACATGACAAAATAAATGCAACAGATTGTGTTTATAAACGTAGTCATTCATCAATAAATAAATAAATATTTAATCTATATATTTTTATATTAAAATATTCATTTTTTATCTTATATCAAAATAGATAAGTAAAGCTAAAAAAAATTTTTAAAAAATTCATGTACTCATTGGAATTTTTTTTCACAAAATTTCTTTATAGAAAATCTGATAATGTCAAAGATACTATAAACATATTATGACAAAAAAATACCAGTTACCAGTTAAAAACTCTACTGCTTCAAATAGACTTTGAAAGGGAAGAATGACACTAAATCAGGAAAAAAACATCTGAATTCATCAGCACCCCTTTTTTTTTCTTCTATTTTTGACATATTAGGGTAATTTCCTTCTAATATAACCTCAAGCTTTGGAAATATACATTTTCCACTAATAAAATGCATTTTTTTTTTAAATTCATGTTTATTAATTACTTTCTACAGCTATGCCAGTCTATATTAAGACAACATTTAATGTGTACTTTAATCTGTACACATTTAATGCTATCCTATCAATCTCAAGAATTAAAAAGATTTTTAAAAATGTAATTTCAAATCAATCTCAAGAATTAAAAAGATTTTTAAAAATGTAATTTCAAATGTGTTGGAATTTAACACACACCAAGAAAGAAAGTAATTTTAATAACTAAAATTAATTAATGCAGCAATTTATTTAAAATAAATTTTAAAACTAAGTAAAGGAAACAATAAAAGTATGAATAATTTAAAACACTGTTTTTTAACTTTCAAAATCAATGATTTTTAAAAAAAAAATCATTTGATTTAAATCAACAAACCCTGATAGCTAGAAGTTGAGAAAAGACGCCATGAAAAACATTACAAAACTTTAAGAGTAGCTAATTTTTGAACTTTGAAACATACAATGCTGTAAAATGTAAAAGTATTAGAGTTTAGAATACAAACTAAGCTAAATAAAACAGGAAGGACCAAGGTAATTAATTTAAGGAATAACTGATCCATTTTAATGCAAGATAATGACTCATGAAAAAGTAAAGTCTTATTACAAATTTTAAAATTCTATGTCTATAAAATTACCCAAGATGGCGTTTGTAACCGCTGAGAGGCTTTCAAAACACTGTTTCCTTTTTCATTTTAATTTACAATACATCATCGCCAATTCCAAGATGGTTCTGAAGTAAAAGAGCATAGATAGCCTTTACCGTTGGTTTCAAAATAACATACCTGAAAGAAAAAAAAAATGTGTATATATATAATGTTTTAATAACCATTACAAAATGTACCTCATATTTTATCATCAATTAAGACCATACAAGCAAAACGGGCACGGGATTGCTGAAGGAAGGAATTATCTAAATTTTTCACTTTTTATAATATATTATTTCTTATTTCAGTCACTTTATTCTCTAAAAGAGTTCTTGCATTAGTTCTTTACTTTGTATATGAGAAGCTTCCAAAGCAATGGCCTCTGCTTAAATGTATTAAACATTGCAATAACAGATTGTATGTTAACGAATCCAATTATCAAGAATTCGATGTATAAATTGTGTGTGGAGAAATACCCATACCATCAAAACACTTATCCCAGTCATATTTGACTAAATAATCACATAAGTTAAAATATGTTGCAAAGTTGGGACATATTCAGTTATGGATTGCTTTTCATTTTGATATGTACATGATATCTGCGACATTTTAGATTTTCAAATCACTGACTTTCCATCAATAATTCCAAGAAGTTGTCATGACTTACCGAAGTTACTATTTTATCCGACAATAACACTACAATAAATTCAAATAAGCATTATAATAACATTAATTGAAAGGATAGATATAACCAAAGCTGTTATACTACTCTGAATCCTTGAGGCAGAATTTTTTCGAGCTATCTGCGACAAAACTCGCTAGCACAAATATCTTTCTGCAAGATACTTTTCACAATAATAAACATGTATGTTACTAATTTAAAATAACAAAAGCGCTGTGTTTACAATATATATATATATATATATATATATATATATATATATATATATATATATATAAATAATATATATATATATATAAATAATATATATATATAAATAATATATATATATATATATATATATATATATATATATATATATATATATATATATATATATATATATATATATATATATATATATAATATATATATATATATTATATATATATATATATATATATATATATATATATATATATATATATATATATATATATATATATATATATATATAACTTTCTTTAAATTGAACGTGTAATTTTTATTATAACATTATATGTAACATTTTTGCATTTTGTTGGGAGGCAGGGGGACGCAGAAATTATTTCCTTCGCCTTTTGTAACTAATCATCATAATAAAAAAAAAATTGCAAATTATTAAATCCGCAATAGTACTTGGCGAAAAAAAAGAAAAGATTGACGTCAAATTCACATGAATTGGTCACCTAAAATGAGTGTTTCGTTTCTTGATTAGGCTGTTGTATAAAAATTATCAGATTTAAAAACTATGGAGAAATCAATAGCAATAACTGATAAAATTCGACAGAATTATTGACCTAAAAAATAAATACCCAAATACAAGATTCGAATTTTTCAGGTTGCTTATCGCGATATTTAATATCCACTTGAAAATCATCATCAATAACTGACGAAAATACAGCAGAAAAAATACATCAATTTACGCTGCTATCGACGCATATTGAGCTCGTCAAAAAGTTTTTATTCAAATGCATGATTCAAATATAACTGGTAAATTCCTGTCAAAAACTAAATTTTTTTTTTAAACTTTTCAAAAGAAAAATCTTTCTGCAAGAACTGACTCTATAATGTTCAGCGAAAATGTTGTTGTGTCTCTGCAAATCTGCCACGGGGCTATGAATCTTCTCATTTATTGATATTAAAATTAAAAATTGAGTAAAGAAAGAGTTGAAGCATTTAAATAGCTGGAAAAAAAATACAAAAGCAAATAACTTTTATATAGTTATTTAAAGCTGCTTTTTTTCTTCTTAAAAGTAAGTGTAACATAAAAAGCCTAAGCAAGAATTTTAAATTGATTAAAATAGAAAAAAAAATTAAACAAATAAAATAATTAATAAGATTCTGAAATCACTGAAGTTTAAAAGATAATTCGCTCTAGAAAGGATGTCCTTCCTTAATTATTTTAAAGAACACAATCAAAAAATTTTATATTTTAATAAAATACGACTGAGATTGGATATTTTGTTACAAATTCAGATATTCAGAACGCTGTGAAATTAGGGGGATTCCATTTTTAAAATTAAGATTTTTCAGTTATCTAAATCCGCAATTTTTTAAAAAAAATAGTTAAGATCATGACAAATTTTGTTCAATAATGAAATCCATGACTTTCTAGGTGTGCAGATACCCTATATGTAGCCTAATAAATACATATATGTATGTACCCAAAGAATAGTATCAGGAGAGATACCCTATTCTTTGGCACGAGTATATGGGAGAAACATTGAACAAGTTCGTCATCTTTCAAGTCTCTCAGACATTTTTTTAGTCCGAGAAGAGCAGACAAATTGTTATAGTGCACAGAACCAATAAAAGTAAACAAGCAATAAAAGTAAACAAGATCTTTGGGAGTATCAGAATTGATTAATGTGATATAATATTTAACAAACTTCAGTTCATGTAAGTTAAAACCCCTCCTGAAATTATGAATTACTTGATTAATGAGCTACTCGGTTCGGTAAGTAAGATGTATTGTAGACACATAAATTTTTCATGATTCAATTATTTTTTTTGTAATTTAAACGTTATATATTAATTAGATACATTAAGCATAATATTAAATAATAATTAAACACACACACATATATGTATATATATATATATAAATATATATTTACTGCAAACTTGTACGGTTGAAAAGAAAACTTCTTACTAGCAGCAACATTAGATATCTTATTAAATCTTCAGTAGACATATTAAATCAATCTAGTAGACATACTAAATCTTCAATTTAAAATTTCGAAAAAAAAAACATTTCAATCTACCATGACAAATTAATAATTAAAAAATATGTAAATATGATCTATTTGTTAGCTCACTTAGCTTTTAAATTTTTAATTACTTCAGGTATTAAATAATATTTTTCATCGAAGTTGACAGGTGTGAAAAAATATAAACATAAGCATGCCAGAAGGCTTAACACCTCCAAACATACTATAAAATTACGCCACAGTTTGTGAATATGAGAATTGAATAACGTGATATAATTAAATAGTTAAGCAGCCTGGACAAGAAAAAGAAGGAAATCAATGTAATTCTTGCAATATATAATTATATATATTAAAAACAGCACATATCTGCTAAGATCAGAGAATTCGCTCACTTCAACAAGGTGCATTAATTCATCTTCACCTGGTTTGAGTTTTCGGGCTCGCTAAATCGAATCGAATGTAAATTCATTCCATTTACATTATGCGCTAAGGTATAAATCTTATGAGACGAATTTGGATTTAACAAAAGATAAATAGTCCTCAAGTGTAGATGATAAACAGCATCTTAACGGTTACGGTTCTGAGTGGTATATATCTCAGATTTCAGTATTTAGTGAAAACGATCGATGTCGTGACAAAAACACGATTACAATATTGATATCAAATATTGTCCGCGTGTTGTTCGGATATCTCTAAATTTATATTTTAAATTTATTTTTTGGAATTATAACAATTTGACGTCATTTTTTGTCTTTTAAATGATTAATTTTGCTTTAAGAACACAATAAAATTTTAAATGAAAAGTTTTACAAACAGATTTTTAATGTGAAATCGACGGGAATCAGACAATATCGTACACACAATTTCGATTTTCGCCAATATTGACAATGTCGGTCGATGTAGACTGAAGCTGTTACAATATCCCTGTGCTACTTGGGTATCGAACCTAAAAGTTCCTTGATCATTTTATTATGGCTAATATAGTCAAGAAAAAGAACTCTTTGTCAGGAACTAGTTATATTATTATGATCATGTAAAGTCTTTGAAATTTATTTTGCATTTTGTTAATGTATATAGTGCTTAAAATGTGCTTATTTTTTGTTGAAAGATTTGTCTACGCACCCTGTGTTTAGAATATACGTTATATAATATATGGCTATTCAGAAAAAGGACGCTTTTGTATCTTGTCTGAGTTCGTAACTTGAAATGTCTGAACTAGTTAATTAGGATACTTGAAGTCACCCCCAGGAACCATTAAGATTGAATTTTTTCCCCAGCTGTTTAGTTTATCAGCTAAATTGATAAACTAAAATCTATTAATTATTACTAAGTGAACTGTTGTTATTATACAAATGACTGTAGTATTCACTTTAATTTGCAGTTAAATTTAAAATATTTTTTAATTAATCATTTATTTTCACATATAGGTTGATCAGTTAAATGAAGCTTTGGAAATATACTCATCAGAAGTTTTAAAACTTTGAAGAATATGATCTGGAATGTAAAAGTGCTGGAAGAAAGGTTAAATTTATTTCAATAATTGTAATTGAAAACTCTGTTTCATATTTGTATATTTCTTAACTATGTAATTTGTATTTTTTAAGCTTTTTATTTAGTTTCCCATCCCAGCTGCTCGTCCTTTGTTGACAGCTTATCGTGCATCTACAACCCTAGAATACATTAGAAAAAAGTTGTAGTAACAGTAAAATCAAGGTATGAAAGTGTGATTCAAGGTATTCTTTTTATATTTTATTTTATTTGCATCCAATGTTGTTTAGTCAGATCACCGTTATAATTGAGATCAGTTTTTCTCCGCTTTTTTTTAAAATTAATACAGTCAAACCCCCTACAGTAAACATAATTTATAGTGAACTCCTGAATAGTGAACGAAATGTTCGCTCCCTTGCCGTGCTATGCACATATATTATTTTTTGTGGGTATAGTGAACCGAAAAAAGAGAGGAAATTGGAAATTATGAACTTTTTTCTGTCTTCGACTGATTTTTTGGTAATTTTGAAATTTTTACATAAAATACATAAACCCATTTTCAAAACCAGCTACTGAGTTGAATGTAGCCATAAGCATTATATCTTGTTTGCTTCTTCTATCTCAGTTATCCATTTTTAAAAATAAAGGCCATCCCTAATTTTTTTTTGTGCGCAAAACGAAGAGCAATTAAAAATAAAAGTTAACGCATTTTTTGTTACTACATATTGTTTTTTTTAAAAATTATATTTGTATTTCTTTTTATTGGTCATTTGATTAAACAATGCGTAATAAAAGGAAGTAGTTCGGAAAAATGAGTTAAAATTGTTTGCAGTACGGACATAATGAATTCCCCGTTAAAGTGAACAGAAATTTCGGTTCCTTGAACGTTCACTATAGCGGGAGTTTGACTGTAAAAGAAAAGTTCCGTTTTTTTCTTAGAAAGTTCTGCTTTTTCTATTGACTGAAAAAAAACTTCCATATTTCACCCTTTTTCCTTTCTAGGTTAAACGAATTTTAAAATTGCATTCACTTGATTTAAAATCATGGATCGCGGTTTATATACATACGATTAACAAGAAAACACATCGCAGTATTTATTCAGGACGTGATTTAACACTTAACCGGTCAAATGACCGGTTAAGAGCATCGAAAATGGGCTCATCGTTTTTGCACGTTTGACTTCATGACTTTTTCTAACAATTATATACAGTTGGTTACAATATTCGTTTATTATTTTTTTATATTTTGTTTGTTTCGAATAATACTTGTCGTGTACCTATTTCGCCCAGAACCGGTCGTTTGACCCGGAGAACAATTTTATTGCTTTCGAAGGTTATTGAATCAGAAATTACAATGTAATGCATGTACAACGTATTACACTCGATGAATTGCACATTTCTGCAAAGACTATTGCGTAGTGAGTTCACTGTCAATTCAAATTTCAAGAAAGTACTTAAAATCTTAGATTGGCATTTTTGTATAAGAAAAAGTGACAAAAACTAAATGTTTTGGTAAGTCGCTTATATTTTATTTTGTTGGCGTTACTTCATTTCTAATTAACTGTTAGTTTTTACCCAGAAAAATGTCGAAATATAGCGATATAGCCAAAGATAGCGCAAATTTTTAGAAAAAATAATATTAATTATAAGGATAATTGTAAGAATTATAGAAATAATAATGATTAGAAGAAATATGTTTGCGGAAAATGTACAATGGATGTAATGTAAGAAAATGCATTGAGCAATGAATTAAAAATTCTTATTCTTTGTTATACATAAAAATTGGCAATATATAATTTCGTTTAATTATAATAAAGTTTTTTTAAATTTATTTCCTTCCGAACGTCCACATTTCATACATTCAATCAAGAAACATAAAGTACCGGCTATGACAGAAATAGGTATAGATTAAGTGTTGGCATGTTTAGTGTTAATTCTTATCCTAGGTGGTGGTAATTTATTGTCATTCACAATGCTTATGGCTGTTTTTAAAGGATGCAATAAATTTATCAATAATACTTTTCAAAATACAAAACAGCAATGAATCAACCAGTGGTATCTGTTCATCGAATTCTGTCACAGCTATAATTCAGGGGGGGGGGTACTGTAGTGTGTCTACCGCTACAAAATTACGTTTACAATTCACTAGTATATAAGACACGTTCCTTTTCAAAAATGAAGGCTGACATGGTCGATAAATATATCCCCCCCCAAATATTTTTTTGACTATGACAGTATTCTCACATTATAACAATCATTTCTGCTCAAACTACGATATTGAGTATTGACTGTGTTATTTAATTTCTCTGATTTTTCATATCTGTTTTTATATTGATATTTATTCTTTAATTTCCTCTTTTCTAGTGAACTGGAGTGTGCTTTGATGTACCCGCTCTTTATTTATGTGTGCGACCTCTTGAGAATACTATCTGAATTTACTGATAAGGGTTGGGAGATTGAACTTTGAGAAATGCACTTCATTTTTAGTACGGTAAGTACCGATTTTCCTATTTTGACTATATTTTCAAAATTTTCTCCAGAAAAAAAATCCCTCTAACATAACTTTAACACTTACTTGATTCTTGTATATCTTCAACTTTCATTCTTTTGGGATCTTACCGGCATGGTGCTTAGCTTTTTCAAAAAGTGCTTAAAGGAGCTTATTTTCGATTTTCGTTTCTTAAAAGCCCGGAAAAGTGCTTTTTCCATTGGATGTATTTAAAAAGTGCTTAATTTTTCCCTTTTCAAAAATGAGATTTTGTTCCTTTACCATGTCGATTTTCACCACGTATATCAAAAGCGTGCTTGTCACATTGTTCTATTCAACGTTTTCACAATTCATTCAACCACAATCCATTTCCGCTTACCGTCGTCCATACCTTGAGAAAGCGTCAATCATTTTACATGTTAGATGAAATACTTCCGAAACCGCATGTGCGCCTACTCATCTGGGTTTGGTGAGATTCTTGCACTCTCGTGTGCAACACTGTTGCATTTTGCAAGATATTCTTAATTTCAGACTTCATTTTCCACTCTTTGATATTGAACTGGAAAATCTCGCAATCATAATGGCTAATATAATTAAGAAAAGAGTTCTTTGTCAGAAAACTAGTTATTTTATCCTGATCATGTAAAATTTTTGAAAATTATTTTGCCTTTTGTTAATGTATATAGTGCTTAAAAATATTTTTGAGTGCTCTTTCGCAAATTTACTTGTACAGTCGGCAAAAAAAAAAAGATATCACCCTGAATAACTTTTGTTCTAATGATCGGATTTTCACGATTTAAGTGTCAATCTTAATAGTTCCTGGGGGTGACCTCAAATATGCTAATTAATTAGTGCTAACTATTAATTAAGTTACGAAATCAGACACAAAAACGTACTTTCTCTGAATAAACATGCATTTTTTTTTACATATTTGGAATCCTGACCCTTAAAATAGGGGGGGGGGGTAGACAAAATTTCGAAAAAAATTGGTTGTAAATTAGGTCGCAATAAGGATTTATATATCTGGCGATGGTTTAAAAATATGCCAAATTAACTCGCCATAGAAGGGGAAATAATTTATAACAACCATAAAGAAACTGAATGAATGACAAGATGGGAAAAGATAGTGCTTCTCGTTGCTAAGCAACCAAAAGAATTTTTCGCGTTGCTTTCTGGGCTTTTTTTTTTTTTAAAATCTCCTTTAAAAAGGAAATTTAAATAAATTAATAAATTATTTTTGATTCTCCAAGATTATAGAATCTTTGACTTTTTATCTGACATTATTTATTTTTTTAAAGCTGTTTTAATGTAATTTGTAGGACAGTTTTGAATTAAAACCAATTTTCATAAGTTATCATAAATTTATGAAGAGTTGTAGGGTTAAATGCTTTTGCCCCTCACTTCGAGTTTCTTAAGAAAGGAAAAAAAAGTGATCAAGCAAAGGTGGACCTGAAAAAAGATAGCTATTCTGATGCATAATCGCAAAATTTTATAGAAATCACGGTATTTATTTTCGATAAAATTGTAAAACTTAATAAAGTTTATATGGCATTTTTAAAGCATTTTGAGATATATATATATATATATATATATATATATATATATATATATATATATATATATATATATATATATATATATATATCAATATTATAATAAATAAAAACAAAAAAAAAACACGAAGAAAATTACGAGTTGATGTTATTTACACACTCCTTTCGTTAGTTCTTTAAAAAACATGATTAAAAGAAAATTAGGTTTATAATACCCTTAATTAAACAAGAGTAACAATTGTTACAGTTTTTACAATACTTTTTCAACTCTGACACTCTTTTCATGAGATAACTTCTTTTGCCAACGATTTTGTCCCTTTTTTTTTGTTAATTGAAACCAGCTTACGCATTCTTGTAATTTTAAATTTTATCTTTGAAATTTCAATCTCGAAAGACATGCATGAAGTGACGCCTAGTCCAAAGAATCTAAGTTAAATAGTTGTAAGGCCGATTATTACGAAAACAATTAACTACTCTGGTTCAATGAAACAATTACAGTAAAACTTGTGTAAGTTGATCACTTCATGTGCATTGTTTTAGTGGCCAACGTAGACAAGTGGTCAACTTATAGAAGGGGTGGGACATTGTTTACTTTTTCGTTTCCTACATGTTGCTATACATTTAAATTTTTTTTTTACTTGACTTAAAAATTTGATTTAGCAAATGGCCAAATGAATATCTCAAGAAATGTGTTTAAACCTAAACGAACTTCAATTTGTTACACAGAAATAATTTTAATATTTAACTAACTTTTTTAAAAAAATTATTTTGTTAGTTATGCATGTGAAGTGTTTAATAAAAATAATTTCTTAAAATATCAGAACACGAAAACATTGAAAACTTTAACAAAACAAAATTATTTTAACACTTCAAAATTTATTCTGTTATTACTACACATATAAGCCTATTTGCTCACTATTGCAACTGGAAGAGCAACTTTTCAACTAACACACCTGTTTTCAATGAATGGTCAAAAGCTGAGTTCCTACAGTTTCCCCAGATGGTCAACTCACAAAAGGGTTTAGATTAGTTTTTTACACTATTTCACCAAACAAGTGAAATATTAACATACATTGCAAAATGACAGAAACTTTTCTGAATTTTTTTTTCTGGTCAACTTATGAGGGTTTTAGAATAGAATTTCATAATACTCCTAGACAAAATTAACTTATTTCAGTGGTCAACATACAAGATAGACAGGTGGTCAAGTTACAAAGGTTTTGCTTCTTTATTATGTAGGAAAATTTCCGTTCTTGATAATTGAGGTCAACTTATTCAGATGTAAAACTTACAAGTGTGGTCAACTTGGCAGGTTTCACTGTATAAATAAATCATTAATATTCTTGTTTTTTATTACGAAATATTAGGAATTTGTTTACATAATTTCTTCAAAACGTGTGTTAAAACTATGATTATAGGTTATTTAAGAAGAAGAAAGTCAAATGGAGTAAAAGAACAATTTTTGAGATGATGATTCTAAAAATAGCACGTTTTTCAAATCTTTTTACAATTTTTTATTTTAGTAGTTGTTTAACAAAACAAGGCATATCAAACATTTTCCTGATATAGCAATATTTTTTTGAACTGTGCAAAAGTTGAGAAATCATACAAACAACTTTTAAAGCAAATATTTTCAACTTTTTAAGACAAAAGGGTTAGCGCACAAGATTTTCTTTGAATGTTGAATTAAAATTGCATGCCCATAGTTTTTTTGTTCATTTAAAAAACAAAACAATCTGTTAAATTTTTCCCCTGTGCGCACATACGCATTTACTTTTCATTACTCGAATAAATAAGAAGCAATAAAAAAAATAAAATTAATAATTTATCTTCATTTTTCGTAAACAATAGTATTTTTAGTAAATAGTCAGCTGTTCTGCTTCGAATGATATTGTGTGTGATCAGTAGAATATTTTTAATTTCTTAACAAGATTTAATTCTCAGATAGCTGGCAATAATTCTAAGTTTTCTTTCAATAAGAACTTAGCAATAATTTAAAAAGTAATTTTATTTTAAAGAAAAACATAAATTAAAGTACTTAAACGATTGATTAATATATTATTGGACAAAAATATACATAATAGAATTTTAAAAAAATTGCATTAAAATTCAATAAAAAAGTTAGAAAAATAATTCTGCGAAACACGCACAGACAGGTAATTTACAAATTTATTTTAAGATTAAGGCGATACATAAGATGTAAAGAAGTTTTAAAAAACTCTACTCTAAACTCAGCTGCACGACAGCCCATGGAGGGCCAAGGCCTACTGTGCCCATCTCAGTTTTCTGGACCTAGGGCTCTGGGGTGCAGGAGAAGATGTTCCGTTCAGGTGGTCAGCCGAACGCGGAACCCCCAGTGTTTAGTTCCCAATCATGCTTGGTACTTATTTATCGACCCACTGAAGGGATGAAAGGCTGAGTCAGCCTTGCCTGGCCCGAGGAACGACAGCGCGAAGCGCTACCGCTCAGCCACCGGGCGAAGTTTTAAGATGATTAAAAATGTTGACTACGCATTCGTATTAATAATTATAAAATATATATTCAAGAAATTGATAAATCTATTATTCCAAATCTATGCATACGTATGTATATTATTGAAATTGTATCAGTTATTGAAAAAGAAAATCAAAAATTAAAAAATAATCACATTAAGTAAGCACAATCTGGTGCATAATCATATTCTATCAGAAGCACGCCTTTATAAAACTAGACATTCGTTGAATAAAGTGTTTTTTATTCAAAATGCTTTATTTATAATTTCTTTGCTAAATTACAAATAAATTATTAAATGACTAAAAAGAAACATCGTATTTTATAGTTTGAAAGAAATAAAAATAAAAGGATTAGCAAACGATTATTAGCGAAAAAAATATGAATGAAATTTTACACTACGCGCGAGAAGTCAAGTTCCTCGCAAGTTTATCACATTTTAATATTAATCGCCCCATTTAATCATTTTTTTATTGTCGCCAAATTATTTTTTCAAAAATAATTAATTTTAATTTTTTTCAGCTTCTAATAAATAAAAACAGTTGAAACTTTAGATTTTTGTATTGAAAAATATGTAGATCATTATGGTATAAAAAAATTCATACCTTATAATTCAAAATTTTTTCATCCTCACTTTAATTAAATAATAAAAAATAATTAATAATTACTAAAAATTATTTTTTTCATGAAATTATCTTTGGGTAAATGAGTTTTATGAGTGGGCGCAATTTTCTTCAAATTGCTTCATTAGTTTTGAAAATATGACTAAAAACGTAAAAAGTGAAATTAACATTAACGGGTACGAACTTTGGATCGCTCTCCTGACCAAACTATGGGGACCATATTTCCCAGATTGCGGCTACCCCCTATATTTTGAAGCTTAGAAATCCAAATATGTAAAAAAAAATACATGTTTATTCAGAGAAAGTACGTTTTTGTGTCTGATTTCGTAACTTAATTAATAGTTAGCACTAATTAATTAGCATATTTGAGGTCACCCCCGGGAACCATTAAGATCGACGCTTAGATCGTGAAAATCCGATCATTAGAACAAAAGTTATTCAGGGTGATATCTTTTTTTTTTTGCGGACTGTACAAACAATTTGTTTTTTTACGTGGGATCAGTAGATGTACTGATTCAGTAATTTATGACAGTGATGCATAGTTACCGACTCCTTATTTCTTTTTATTCATTGAAGAACGTGGAAACTTAAGTATACTATAAAATTAGAGATTAAACGATTATTGGGCCACTATTCTACATTCGGTAAAGCTTTTTTTTGGGGGGGGGGCGTGGGGGGAGGATGATTTAAATAGATTTAACAAGGAATACTCTAAAATTGTGTGTGTTTTTACACACTATTGGAAATACTTTTTACCTATATTTTTTGGGTTAATGACTACTAATGTTCAACTACGTAGTCTTGTAATTTTGAGCCAAATCCATGAGACAAGGGAACTCCTGGATCGAGTATTGGGAGAAATTTGCCCTTGTGGAGGACATTTTGATGGAGCTAACCAATAACTCTTAGATAGGGTGAACAAGCCTTCAAGTAAGAATTCTGACGTCACGAACAAGTGGATAACATGGTAGAAAAGAATGTCTTGCTTTTTCTTTTGTTCAGATTAATAATTTTGGGTCTCCCTGGCATGTCAGAATAGTTTTTTTAAGATCTTAATTGAAAGTGATAATTTAAATGAATTTCACTTCATTATTTTTATTCTTATGATGTTAAAACATATAAATCGTTTTTAGGAAAATAAAGCTATCGAATATTTTTTACTGTCATCCATTTATAATTTATATCTGTTGATTGAAAATTTTATATTTTTCATAATCCACTTTAATCTGAAGAATTTTTTCCTTAAAAAATATGTAAATAATGCAACAAAAGATTAATTATTTTATGATTAAATTTTTGTGCAGAAAATTATATTGCTTTACTTTCTTTCCACATCATTATTATGTAAAGAATAAATTTCAATTAAAAAATAATACATCATGTTAATAATACGTAATGTAATCTTTTCCTGCTCAAACAATAAGCCATATGAAGTAAATATTTCTTAAAATTAAACCCATACTAAATATTAATAATACTAAAGATTGGAAAAGTTTTTATTCACAATAATGCTGATAAACTGTACAAAAATAAAGATTTTTGTACTCTATTAAAAAATGCAATACTCATAAATAAAAATGAAAATATTATCCTTTTTATGAATGACAATCCACTATTCTGGCAGCTTCTTTTCAAAATTTTATATAAAGTCTTCATAATCTTTAATTTTGTCATCAGCAGACCATTGCTTAAATTCTTCTTCCCTTCTATTTTCAAGAGCAATAAATTCTTTCTTCTGGTGCTTTTCTTTTTGGGGGCCTTAATTCCTTAATTATTATTCCTTGGGGCCTTAATTCGGCAAGTAATGATGAGGTAAATTTGGGAAAATAGAGGGGAATGTATCAGAAGTTAAGTCTGTGCTCTTTCGAGGTACAACAAGTATCGAACCATCTGCTCGTACTGCTTTATGTTCTCTTTCAATAAAGCGTTCTTCAAAGTACTTAAAACAGATAACTGTAAAATCAGTAGCTTGAAAGTCTTTTCGATGAGAGAGTTTCTCTCGTCGATTCCTTCATTCTAAATCTTTTGAGAAACTAGTGATATTTGTATATGCTTCTCCTTCGTAACTAGGAACGGTATCCAGGTACACAGCATGATAGTGGCATCTGCAAAAGAAATACATATAGCATGTTCCATTTATTTACAAAAAAATAAGTATCTAATTTGATATGAATTTAAAAAACAAATAAATAATAAAAAAAACTCAATTTTATATACTTCTAATTGAAAAGGCATCTAAAATTATAAATTAAATAGTATCATCATTATAATTTCAGGAACAGTTTTAACAAATTTATAACATATGGGTCAATCTAATGCTTGAAAAGTAAGAAATAAAAAAAAAGTATATGAAACAGATTCAAAATATCACGGCAAAATAGTCACATAATTTGTTTTAAAATAGTTACTTTCTGTAGCTAAAATGGTGAAAAAATATCTTATTGCTTTTCATACTTATTTCATGCAAAATTATGAACAAAACTAGTTTCAGTAATGGCTTTTATAGTCTGTAATATCTTTTCTTAGTGAGATTTATTTATTACAAGTAAAAAAAATAAATTTTAAAGATTTTTTACTTATTTGTTGTAAAAACAACAATAACAGAATTACTGCTATTTAATTAAAATCACGGCTTAATGTCTGTTAATTTTTTACACAGACAATTACACCTATGGATATTAGTGTAGTAGATAACATCACTTGATAGCATGTAAGGCATAAAATAATAGAAGAAAAAAATTTCACAAGTCGACTAAGTTTAAAATAAATGTACGACTTCATACGCATAATGTTTTGAAATAAACTAAAGATGCAAAGTAATATTAAACCTATATTTAAATATTTATCAATTAATATATAAAGTCATAGCACATCATAAAATAATATGCTATGTTTAATCTATAGAAATTAGTTTTTATTCTTTTCATTAAAAAATTATTTTATTGTTTTCACTGTCATTTATAGTACAATCATATGTGTTAGTTTTCATAAAATTTATATATAGATTTCAAAAATATTTGCTAGTAAAGCAAAATTAAAACTATATGTATTTCTAGTTTTACTTTATTGTATATAAATTATTTGAAGTACTAGACACAGTTACTTTATTGTTTTTTAATGTTATTAAAAAAATGTCAGGTAATTAAAAGAAAAGCAAAACAGTAGGTAATATAAGATATTTATGTTTACAAAATGCTTCAAACCAAAACTAATATGCAAATCAAAATAAAGCTACTTAAAATTTTAAATGTAGATAAAATCAGGTTTTAAGTTTAAAATCAGAGAATTTATTAATTTTGGAAAACTGGAAATAGACTAATTAAAAAAATTAAACGGTAATTGCTTTGATGTTTAAAACACTTTTATACACATTGATAGATAGTATACTTGCTTTTTATTTTACATGTTACGTAATAAGAAAATAGTCAATAGAAAATACTTAAAAATTAAATAAGACCTTATGTTTATATGATGTTTCAAACCAAACCAAATGGAAAATCAGAACTAAAACTACAGTATAATTTTAGGAACATAAATTAAAATTTTGTATGTATGAGTAATCTGTGTTTCAAGAATTTAAAATTAGAAAAATTGTGCTAATAATTCAAAACCGAAAACAAGAAAATAAAAACAATTGTTTTTATATGCATGTGTAAATAATTAAATTTATAGGTACCAGACCTTAGTAAATATTGATGCATCAAGCATTGCCTACTATATTACATACCTGGTAACAAATAAAACTATTTAATAAAAGATACTTAATAATAAAATATGACTTCATCTTTGCTTAATGTACTTAATCGAATTAAAGCTGCAAAGAATTTTTAAAAATTTGAATTAAACAAGAAACTATAACAATTATTCACTACTGAAAATTTAAATTAAAAATTCAAACATTTAATATTTTATACATTTAATTTATATAAATTAATTGAGAGGTACTTATGTAAATATTATTAATATTTATTCATTAATATGTTAAATGTCAAATAATTATAAAAAAGTCAACTTAATACTAAAACTGCAAACCAAAATAAAGATGCTATGTAATTTTAAAAACACATATTAAGTCTTAAAGGAAGGTATAAAATCAGTCTTCTCAAAATTTAAATCTGAAAACTAATTATTCAAGACAAATTAGAAGAATAAGAAAATTTATAAAAAATTATTTTAGCATACATGTAAATGGATAAGTTTTATTACTTGATCTTCAATATTACATGCAAGAATAGTAAAAAAGTATGACATAAAATCTCATGTTTATGTTTCAAGCAGAACTATTCTTTATTAACATAACTATTTGTCATTGATATGTAGATAAATAAGATATTCAACAGAAATGTACTGTAAATTTTGTTTGTACTTAATATATTACAAAAAATAAAATATACAATATGAAAAATATTGTACAAATAAGAATTACAGGTTTTTCACATCAAAGAAGAGAAAAATGTAATATAGCGTCGAATAATCCAATATTTGCACGATGTAATGCTAGAAAATAGATTTAATGTAATCTAAAATAATTTAACTAATCTCAATTACTATGTAATCTGTAAAATATCTATCAAATAAATCATATTAGTATCTTTTATACAAAATAAACAGATAGAGTTAGCATTTTAATAACTTGAAAAGGAATGAACAATTTTTTTCGATAAGTTACTCATTGTTACAGGGTGTGATTATAATCAATACGCTTTTAATTTAAACGTTAAATGTGATTAAAACAATATAATATATCTAATACATTAGAATAAACATTTAAATGTATTTAAATAAGATAAAGTGAACTTACTTCTCAAAAGGTTTGCTTTTCAAAGATGAACACTTTTCAAATACGTCGCTTCCAATCGGTTTAAATGGCTACCTCAGTTCGCTGTCTTTCTTTTCGACCTTGTCCTTCGTCTACTTAAAATTTAACCCCCAGAGAGTAACGTCACAACTAGAGAGTAGAAACAATATTTCGGCTGGAACACCCTATCTCGGAGGCTTCGAGCTAACCCGCAGTTGCGTTACACGGAGAGGAAGACCGCGAGTACCTCGCATGGTTAGCCTGATGGCAAGGGGACTCTAACCCATGATCCGTGTACCACTGAGGATATTTCACGCCAGCACTGTGGTTGGTGCATGCCGGATGCGGAATTCGTATCCCCCTGGGTTCGCATTATTGAACGACGAACGCTCTATCTCCTGAGCAATCACGACTCGTCATTTTATTTTATTTTGAACCCATCGTTGAACAGCCGTAGCCTTGTAATTTTGAGCGCAATTCAGAAGACAAGTGAACTCCTGGATCGGTACCCCCCAGAGGTATGGATTTGTTATGGGAACATGGAGGACTTTAAGACTCGACATATTTAACGTGCATCAGTCACCATTTTCTACCATTTTCACTAATTCATTCTTCAGCTGGCAAGGATTGAACCCGCGACCTCTTGGACATCGGTCCAGCACCCTACCGACCAGGCTTTCCCGGTGTTTACACTGGTCAGGATAGCCTGGTACTCCCCGTATAGTAAATGGTTACTACTATACGTTAAATATGCCGGGCCACAAGGACCTCCATGTTCCCATAACAAATCATACCTCTAGAGATACTGATCCAGAAGTTTATTTGTCTTCTGGATTGGGCTTAAATTTATAAGGCTACTGAGTTGAACATTAGTAGTCATAAAACCAAAATTGGGTAGGCTGTTCAACGACTGTTGTATAATTATAACATTTAACGTTTACGCAATTCGTTCGACTACGATCCATTTCGGCTTACCGTCGGTCTGCCAATCATTTTACACGTTTGATTAAATATTGCCTTTTGCAAGAGATTCTCAATTTCAGAATTTTCAGACTTCATTTGCCGCCCTCTGAAATTGAATCGAAAAATTCTCTCATTTTTGCTGATCATTGGGATTAACTAAACATAGCCAATTTTTTTCCTAATAGCAAAGGAAAACATTTTTTCTCATGTTAATTTCATCGTTGATGAAGTGCTGTCGTCTTCCTCATTAGCAAGCTAAATGGCCCTCTCTCTCTCATTATGTATAGATTAGTACCATAATCTTTGAATTTGACATGGGGATCATTCACTAATTACGTATTTTGATGTTTATCCCCAGAGCAATCAAGAATTGAAAAACTTTATTGCCTCTTAAATTTCCGTCTCGCATTTATTCCTTAATTTAATAAAGATAAAAATTGATAGAGATTTTTAATAGCAATATTTTTATCTAAGGGACCATCCACCTATAATTTACCACATTTAAAAAAAAAAATTCTTGTTTTTAATTAATTTTTCTATTACTTTTTGTTGTTGTATTAATACTTTTAAAATTTTCAGTGCTCTTGATTTGTTTTATGAAAAACTCAATAATACTTAAAGGCAAGACTTAAAAAAGTATGGATTGTTTTTCGCAGCATGTCCTTATTTAGACTTTGTGCCATTAAACCCTACATTCAATCAATAAATCAATCAATTAAAAAAGTATGAAGTTAGTGGCTTTCGCTATTTTAAATGCAGCAAAAAATCTTATGTTACTCCAAAAAACTCTAAATTCTTCATGATTTTATTTAAAAACAATTGAGATAAAAAAGTTCAATCATCTCAAGTTTGTTAAATATTATGAATTTAGGGGTCATATAATAATTTACTCCTAAAAACATTTAAACAATAAAAATTATTAGGGGTCATTTACTAATCTACATTTGTAATACTAATTTATTTAAATTTTCTTAATTTGCTTAATTCTTTACATATCTCTATAAATTCGATATAATCAATAACATAATCTTGTCAATGTTTTGTTGAATATGCTTTTATAAATAACTTTCATTTAAATCTAAGAAATACACTTGTGAACCTTTATAAATAATAGTTAAATTAATTATAATTTTGAATAAATTTCTTTACCTTAATAAAGTAATTTGTATTGATTTAAGAAATATAATGGGTCGCTCAATATTAAATATGCTTAAAATTGTGTATTAGTTTTTTTATGGTGGCAAATGCAATTAAGAAAAGAGTTCTTTGTTAGAAACTAACTATTTAATCATGATCACATGAAGTTCTTGAAAATTATTTTGCATTTTGTTAATGCATATAAGAGGAACTTCCAACAATAGGAAGAGAAAATTTTTATTAGTGCTCATATTCTAATTATGATATTTTTTAAAGTGCTCACAAATATTTTTTGAGCACTTAAAAGCTGCTTTTTTTTTGTTGAATTTGGCTACGCACTCTGGTTTTAGCACATTAAAATCGATGATTAGATCAAAAGTTATTTAAGGGTAGACTCTTTTTAATTTTTCGCACTCTACATGCCATGTACACTTAATTTTATTCAATTTTTTTTATTAAGACAATAAAAACTTTTTATGAAAGTTTTCTTCAAAATTATGATTTCATTAATGCTAATTTCACTCTTTGCATATTTCGTCAGATCTCGAAAATACTTAAATCCAACAAAAATTTTACCCACATTAAAAAAAAAGGGTTAGATTCAAAACACATTTTCACTGACCAAGAAAACAATAGGCCACAAACGTAGGCGCAATGTGGGAAATTGTTAGACCACACGACAAAAAGTTCGGTCTAAAACAAGTTTTAACATATTTATGATCTAGAAAGAAAGGTTTGAGTTTAACCTCCTTATAATTTTTCTCTTCAAATAAAACTTCTGGCCGCAGCTGTCAACTGGTAGGCTCCTTAAGGATAAAGTACAGGGCTGCTGTTATTATTATCTAACCTCCTTATTGTGAAACAACAAATCTATTTGTTAAATATGAATAAAAATATGTCTTAGTCCATTAACCGACCAAACAACCACATGTTTTAATTTTTCTCTGAACATTAACATCTAGTGAGCAATTGTCAGCCTGTGAAAAAATTTTTGTTATTGCAAACGCCAAAAAGGTTACGACCCAAAACATCCTGTATCCAACTTCTGAAAAATTTATTATTTTGGTTAACTAGTAGTTTTTATTTGAAGTAACATTTGAATTTATACGTTATCCTAGCAGGTCACAATTTTTTTTTCGTTTGTGGAACCCTTAATAATCAAACTTCCTTCTGTGGAACCCCGATTTCATAAATTAAGTTCATTAGGTGAATATACAAACTAATTATTAAAAGCATTACTAATATGAAGGACTACCAATTATAAAAAACTACTAAAAGACAATTATAAATTTATGAACCTATAACGGGCTATTTCATTTTCGAAATATTTAATAGTAGGAATGAAATTTTTTCGTATCTTAAATTAGGTTTGATATCCGACTGTTGAATTAGCAAGCGGAATCTAATCTAGGCATAGATTTGTTTTCAGTCATAAGCTAAAAATGAATGAAATAGGCCGTTGAAATGAAAACTAAAAAGAACTTATTGAAATTAGTTGTTAGGGAAGCACATTTCTTTATTAACGAATTTAGTTTTGATTTGAAGATCGTAATGGGAAATACTAATGCAAATTTCTGTAAGTCCATCAATACAGAAATGTATTTATTGTTTGTATTTATTTTTTCATAAGTATGTGCTTTTTCTTCTGTCAATTTACTTTAAATAATTCAGTAAAGACATCCGAAATATTAAGTAAATAATGATTGTGATAATGATGATGTAAATAATGATTAAATAAATAATGATTAATGTACCTAAATATAATTGTGGGTTTCAAAAATGTTATAAAGTTTAAAGTCTCGGTAACCCTTTAAATCTTCCGCGGAAGCAGTAACTTTAGCCCTTCGAAGAAAATCGTGATTGCTCTAAAAATTTTCCTCGATCATCATACAGACATAAGTTAAGATCACAACAAAATGTAGCGAATTTTTAATCTACGTGGTGCGTAGCGTTTTTAAAAAGTGCTTAAAGGTGTAAATTTTTAATTTTTGTTTTCCAAAAGCCCTAAAAGGTGCTTTTTGTTTTGGGTGTTTTTAGAAAGTGCTTAATTTTCCCTTTTCGAAAATGAGACTTTTTTCTTGACCATGTCGATTTTCGCCACGTATTATTCAAAAGCATGCTTTCCACATTGTTCCATTCAACGTTTTCACAATTCATTTAAAAGCGTCAATCCTTTTGCATGTTTGATGAAATTCTTGCGGGTCTGCACGTACGATTACTGAACTGGATTTGGTGAGATTCTTGCACTCTCATGTGGAACTCTGCTGCAATTTGCATGATATTCTCAATTTCAGGTTTCATTTTCCACCCTCTGAAATCGAAACCGAAAAATCTCTCGATTTTTTTATGATGGATAATGAAATCAAGAAAAGCGTTCTTTGTCAGTAACTAGTTATTTTATCATGATCATGAAAAGTCTTTGATAACTAGTTTGCATTTTGTAAATATTTTTAGTGCTTGAAAAAAGATTTCTAGTGTTTACAAAGTATTTAAAAAGTGTTTATTTTTGGTGAAAGATTTGGCTACCAACCTTGATCTAATAAACAAGAGAACAAATCACACATAGAAAACTGGAAATTTACACAAAAAGAAAATTTATACAAACATGTCAGTCATCTTGTCTTTACCTATTAAATAGTAAATCGCATGCATGCATTGTGAGGGAAAGAAAAAGCAATACTTAAGTTTAATGATTTTTAATTCATTTTTATTGTTCAGTGTATATCTTATAGAAATAAGTAATCTCAAGTCTTATAAAAACGCAGTAAAAACTTATGCCACCTCTTCTATGCTACTCACATGTTTCTTTTGCACCATGCACATATTCGTTATTTTAATTAAAAGTATTGTGAAAATATTGATAAATTTTTATTTCATTTTGTGAATTGAAATGCTTAATAAAACTTTGCTTATGCTTTTTGTTATCTTTTCAATTTACGCAGGACAATTCGTGGCCCTTAATTTTTGGACAGGGATGTTAGGGTGTAAATGCTGTCTAATGTGGAGTAACATAATTCTGGTAAGAAATTTTTTCTCTTGTTTCATAAATTAAGATGTCCACGTAACTTTTATTTATCAATCATGGTTCTAAAAATATTTTAGTTTTGTTCTACTTGCAATGGAAATATTTTTTTATGGTTTTTTAAAAGATTTTGATGCCATTAGTCAACTTTTGATACGTGTTTCTTTTACTAGCTTTCTTTTCTTCTCAAAACAGTTAACTGCAACACAAACATTTTCTCTGAAACTACTGCTCCAATTAACTTTAATTTTGTTGAACACATTTTTTTTATATTTAATGAAAAATTTCTGGAGTGATATAACCTATAGAAAATTGCTGAAGATAATTGAATTAATATTTTGAAAAACACCCTCGCGTGCGCGTTAAATTATTGAAAAGCGTATACTAATTACTAAAAAACAGCGATCATTAATCTAATGAGGGATCTTAAGTGTAAAAATCTTAGAATCTGACTCTTTATTTTAATTTTTAAAATCAACTGAAATAAAATTTGCTGTAAAAAAAAATCAATCAAGTTTAACCATTTGACTCAGATAGAACATCGGTTTCCCTTTTATACATTTTTTTCTGACAATCTAATTACAAGTAAAAATATATTTTGGTATTTTTTTAATTATAACATCAGTCTAATGGTTACTAAAAACATCTCTTACTTTATCGGAATTATATTTATGCTAAAAAATACAATCTAAAAAAGTAGTTCAAAAATTTTTATCCTTGATATTCAAAAATTTATTAAAAATTGATTTTAAAATTATATTTCAATGATGAATAACTGTTTCTCTTCGATCTAAATAACTGCGAAGAAAGGAAAATTTTAAAAATTGTTTGGACATGAGCCATCCGGCATTTCATGCTGTATTTTATAACCATAAATTGTTAAAATGCTAAATATGATATTTTCACTCATTTTGATCTAAATTAATACAAAATTTTATGAAAAATGTGTTTAATAAAAATTCTGCGTCATTGCTAAATTTTAAAGAAAGTAGTAATATGAAACACGAAAGTAAGAAATAATTTATTTTTTATACTTAAACAATACAGATTTTTATTTTGTTACTAAACATTTAGTAGAATTATGATAGAAATTAGAATGTAAAATAAGTGTATAAAGCATTTCCAATGAGCAAAAAAATTTTACTTTTCAAAACTGATTTTTTTTTAAATTTTAGCAATTATTTTGCGTGTACAAATAACAAAATTTAAATATTTTTCACCGATGACTTTTTTAATTTTCATCAATTCTTCGATGCATAATCTGAAGTTGAAAATGGTTAAATGATTTTAAGATCTTTATCAATGAATAATGAACGTTATTTACTTTCAGCAATGTTTATTACGAATTAGCAATAGGTCACACATATACATAAACTGAAATTATTAATAATGATTTTATAATAAACGCTAAAAAAATTAGCACCCCAGACACTAAATATAATTATGACCAAAAACAAGTTCAGCTGATTTCTGACCATGAAATTGAACAGGAAATTGGACTTAGCTTTCAAAAATTAGCCTATCGTAGGAAATAATTAATGAAACTTTTTGTTACCTACCCCCACCTATAAAAAGTTAGGTATTAAAAAAATATTAACTCAACTAAAAGGCCTGGATAGCTTTGCTGGTAGGGCACTGGACCCATATCTAAGTGGTCTAGAGTTCGGTCTCCACGGACCGAAGACTCCCCGTGTAGTAAATGGTGACTGATGCCCGTTAAATCTGTTGAGTCTCCAAGTCCTCCATGTTTCCATAGCAAATCAATACCTCTGGGGTTACTGATCCAGGAGTTTCCTTGTCTTCTGGATTGATTCAAAATTTCAAGGCTACGGAGATGAACATTAGTAGTCGTAAGCCCTAAAACTGGGTCGACTGTTCCTCGATAGTTATAAAATAAAATAACTCAATTAAAGAGAGCGGCGAAAACAGTTTCTTAATAAATTTTTTTAGTTAACTAAAAATCCAAGACTTTTCAAGAGAAATTTCAAATTTAACAACGCAGAGTTAGCGCATAACAGTAAGGAAACGAAGGAAATAAAAATAAAAATATGACCACCGAAGCCGACGTCTTCAGGGGGTACCGGCCCCGGTAGCCATAAAACAGAACCATTTCTAATTGAGGGAAAAGCAAATGCCTAAATTCTCAACTCCCTCAATACTCCGATGGTTTTGTATAGAAGTCCAGTATAAAACATGAAATACAAATAACCAATTTAGAAAAGAAACTCAAACAAAATCATCAGAAAATAAAAACTCACTTAACCAGGTCAAACATCGATTTCACAAGCAAGCCGAATGAAAAGGAAACACTAAAAACTAATGTTTTATGGCTACCGGGGCCGGTACCCCCTGAAGACGTCGGCTTCAGTGGTCTTTTTATTATTTTATTTCCTTTATTGCTACTTTTTTTGAAATATCTACTGCTTTCCAGCGCGTTTTTTTTTCAAAAAAGTTTTATCTATTTAGTATTAAAAAAATTTTGTTTTCTTTTAGTATCCCATAACAGTGACCCTATACTTAGCATCAAAAACTTTCATTTCAAAAACGTTAGTTTTTGTAAAAATAAAAAAATAAAAAGTAAAAAAATATTTTAAAAAAAATATTGCTCCAAAATCTTTGGTTAGCCGCCTCGCCAATAAAAAGTAATGGCCAAAACGCTACTCAAGCATCAGTTTTACTTTGGCCCCAGTTTTTCAGTACATTTGAGAAAACGTAAAAAGTGGCTTCGCAACTATTTTTCTTTTTATTGCTATTGCTATAAACGCTAAAATAGAATTTTCGAAAATTGATAAAAACAAAATTTATTTTTGAAAATATTTCGTTGCAATATGTACCGTATCATGCGAAGATGCCAAATATAACTCAACTTTGATTTTTTTTTCTTTTGCACTTCAGAATTGGGCTAAAATTTGCTTCAATAAGAACATGCACCGAGGTTTGGTTTAACATTGGGATGTCTGGATTTTTAAGTATTGGTCCTAGAAGGACTTCCATTATTGGAACAAGATTCCTTTCTATCTAGGACCAATATTAAAAAGTATAAACACTCCAATATTTAACCAACATTATAAGCCTATAAGGGACCTAGATAGAAATGCTTGAACACTTCAATCTCAGTCCAATATCGGAAGCTATTCTAAGCAGGGTATCTGCGCACCTGGAAAGTCTTGAAAATCATGGATTTCAGTATTGAACAAAATTTGTCCTGAAATGTCATGATTTTAACTATTTTTTAAAAAAAAATAATAATGGATTTAGGTTGCCGAAAAGTCTAATTTTTAAAAGGGAATTTACAGCCCTCCCCCTCCAATTTCACGAAGTCCCGAACCGTTAAAATTTGCAACAAAATCCCCATTCATAGTTATATTTTATTAAAATATAAAATGTTTTTATCCTGTTCTTTAAAAAATATGGTGTTCTTTCAAAAAATGAAAGAAAAAACATCATTTCTAGAGCGAATTATCTTTTAAATTTGTGTGATTTCAAAATTTTTGTTATTTTTTATTTAATCAATTTAAAATTCTAGCTAAAACAATCTTTAGTGGTTGCTCTTTGTGGTATTCTCTCCATTCAGCTCTTTATTCAAATTAAGTAATCTTTTTAAAAAGGAGTAATCTCGATTTACTTTTTAAAAATTTTGAGAAATCTAAGATGAAAAATCATCTGCTGGAGGTTCTCTACTACTGGGTTCTGTAGAAAGTTTTCCTTAAACGTAATTAAATTTAATTATCATTTTAATTTATAATTTGTTAAACACGAAATCAAGAAGAAAAACTAATTTTATTTTAACCTGTGAAATAAACATTAAGAAATTAAACTAAATTTAATTAGGAATAATAAAAGATTGATTTAGCATATCTTTTAAGTTTGACTCATTTATTAGAAATATAAGTAATATAGTCTATTAAATGTAACAACAAAAAAAAATTTAAATTGGTTTTTACTTTACAAATAAAAATTGCACTAAAACATAAATAGAGGAACATTTTTTGAACCTGCAGTAACTGCTATTTTTATTCTCCAACCTAGTTTGTAGTTTGCACTGTCTCAGCTCATTGGTTTGGCAAACTGCTGCACTCATTGACTTCTGGAAAAATAGACAGCATCTATTCTTTGGCTCCATGGTCAACCTATCAAACAGTGTTTTGCTAGTGTGAGGGAGATTTGTCTTTAGTCTATTTACGAATTAAAAAGTACCAAAATAATGAGTGCCAGTAATAAGAGTAGATCATCATGGAATAAAGTGTTTAATAACTAACCATCACATTACTGTCTAACACAACATATGTTAGACATTGTTATTAAAGATTTAAATGTTGACAACATTAGTTCTTTTATAATGCAATTTTTTCTTTCTTCATTTTCCTGTGTTTTATGCATTTTGTTTCTTTTTCAAAGTTTTTAATGTAAATGCAACATTCACATACATAAATGCTTACTGGTCCTTAAAAATATATAAATATTAGGTGTATGAAAAACATAGAATTTTTTTTTTGTTTGTGTGGATGGGTGTTTATTGAAATTTAGTATAAATATGGCAACATTGAGTAGCAAAATGGAGCAATGAAGACATTTATTTACATGACACATAATTTGAAGAAGAAAAGAAATATTCAAGAATTCGTTTAATTTATGAGCATGGTAGCCAGGTTAAGATATTCCATGTACATTGAAGCATAATAATATTTATAACTTTAACATAAAATTACTTTTATAAACTTTTTGAAATGAAAAAAAAACTTTGAAAAACCTTATTTAATAATTGTATACTTTGTTCTCACTGCCCCATATCTCTTGTGAAGCATAACGATATTTTCGAATTTTATTATTACCATACCTGCCAATTGTTTGCTTTACTCCTGTATTTTACGACTATCACCTGTCAACCCATATATTCTAAAATTTCTCTGTATTTTTTCAAGAAAGTTATTTAAAGAAAAATTTACCCAATAAAATAACCGCTGATGACAAAAATACTTCTCTTATTCTTCAACAGATAGTGCTATTGCTAGCACTGCAGTACGTTGAGTGTTAATAGTTTAAGTATTCCTTGTAGTTAGGCTAATTGTTGGACGTTTTCGTGGTTTTCACCGCCATCTACTGCAAAGACGGGTTAGTTCCTTCAAAAAGTTCTCCACGAAGGCAAATTTTGCCCTGTTCTTGATTGATCCAAGAGTTCCCTTGTCTTCAAGATTGGGTTCAAAATGACAAGGATACAGAGTTGAACATTAGAAGCCGTAGACCTAAAATTGGATTGGCTGTTTAACAACGGTTATAAGATAATTTATAAATAATGGTTTAAAAAATCATCTTTAGATTAAGATTTATATACATATTATTTTGCTAAATGTAAGTTCTTATATTATTTTCAATTTTGAATCTCTCTTTTTGACTTACATGATTATGCATGATGCATCAAAACTTTACTCGTAGCCTGATAAATGTCGATAGTAAAATCTCTGTTATTTTATTTGTTCAGTGTTGTCAGGTATGTATTACATTCATATGATTCATTGTTTTGAAAGTATATGCATTTATTTTGCAGCTGCTGTCAGTTCCTTGGCTTAGTTTGGCTCTCACTGTGATGAGCTTTTCCCACATATTTTAGTACTTCTGCAGAGGAGTCTTCTTGATTGTGATGATGAAGTGAGAGACAGAGCAACCTACTATTTTAATATCTTAAATCAGAAGCAAAAAGGAATTTACTTCCAGATCATATTGAATGGTACATCTCTTTCTGTTTATTAAATTTATAAATAAAGCTTTGAAATTTATATTTACAATAGTTTAGTGAAAGTAGGTATGAAGTGATATTTTAAGAAAAGCTTAATTTTTTAGTGTAAAATCAACTATTGCAGATATGGTTTCCAAATAGAAAATACATACAGTTTCCTAATTATCCAGGGTTTCCACTTCACAGGAGAAATACAGGAAATTTTGATTTTTTTTCTCTATAATTTTGGAAAATACAGGGAAGTTAGTTTCGTTTCGTCTCTGAAAAAATGGTGACCACTCAATGCATAATCTATGATACTCCAACTATACTTAACTGTTTCAATTACCATAGAATTATTTAAATATGTTCATCTGTTCCTTTTTTTTCTCAAAGTTTTTCCGGCAATTAAAACTAGCGTAGTTAGACTAATGTAGCTCACACAAGACCACAGTAATTGCGTTTCCTTTAAATATATTGTCTATAATGCACATGGTGCGTTGAAACAGATTAACTTGAATGCCCGCAGATGGCGCTCGAACTGAACGAACATTAATGTTTTTTTCTTTTCTGTTTTAGTTTGATTTCTATGAAGGATAATCGTTTTTATGTTATGTCCGTCCTTGCATTAAATTTGTTTAATTATTAGGATTCGTTTTCTTTTGAAAACAAGCGACGCAGTAGCGAAGTCTGGTAAAAAGATAAAACCAGGTAAGAGAGAAAATTAGAATTATTTCTACTGTACCTTTTCCATGCGTAGCGTTTTTTAAAAGTTCTTAATGGTGCTTATTTACGATTTTCGTTTTTTTAAAAGCAATTAAAACTGCTTTTTTCATGAGGTAATTTTAAAAAGTGCTTAACTTTCCCTTCTCGAGGATTTTTTTTTCCTTTACCATGTTGCTTTTCGCTGCGTATTATGTAAAAGCGTGGTTTTCACATTGTTCTATTCAACGTTTTCACAATTCATTCAGCCACAATTCGTTTCGGCATGCTATTTGTCCGTAGCGTCTTTTTATGGTGGCTAATATAATCAAGAAAAGAGTTCTTTGTCTGAAACTAGTTATTATGATCATGTAAAGTCTTTGAAAATTCATTTGCATATAGTGCTTAAAAATATTTTTTGAGTGCTTAAAAAAAGTACTTTAAAGATGCTTATTTTTTGTTGGGAGATTTGGCTACGCATCCTGCAATATGCACAGGGAATTTTTTTTCTTAGATTTGAGTGGAAACCCTGGTAAAGTTTTGAAATTTTTATTAACAATAGTTTAGAGAAAAAAGATTTGAATATACAGTGTTATATTTTGAAAAAGCATTATTTTTTTAGTTTAAAGACGGTTTCCGAAAATGGTCTCTAATGTGAACAGTTACCTACTTATGCTTTATATTGTTTCAAGCTGATGTTACTAAATTCACGTAAATGCTGCTTGTCTTTTTTTTCCACTTATACATGAAGTACACATCTGTACAGTTTTTATTAAAAAGAAATTAATCTTAAATACAAAAGTATGGTTGAAAGCAATAGATAGGGTAAAAGTTAACTGTCGGTTCTGCCCTGTTAAATAGGTCACATTAAGGTTTCAGTTCATTTAAACTAACAATGTGTGGATTTGTAGTTTAATGGTTAGGCTATCCTCTTTCAACAGTTGTGTGTGTGGGGGGGGGGAGTCAATTTTCAGATGGGCATTTGATTTTTATCTCTAGATTTCTGTTCTGAGATCCATTTGGTATATTTTATTCAGTTTATATAATATTTTAATTTAAATTATTTAAAAATAAATTTAAAATTCCAAAAGCAAAAATACTAAGTATTTAATTTGTCAAAATATATGGATTATTTTTCTTTTAAATTGTCGTTTAAAATTTTTTGATAAAATAACTGAATTTTTTTCAATTTTATAATAAATAATTTAAACTTTTATTAAATTTAATTATGAAAATGTAGACAAAAGTATGTTGGACTAGTTTTAAAAAAAAAGGGAAGCTATTTATTACATAACTAGAAAATCATTCTATTAAAAATGCAAAATTTATTTCGAATGCATTCTGATTATTTGAAATTCAATGGATTATAGTTAAGTAATAAATAGTCCCTTTTATCTTTTTTAAACAAGCGTGATAATATAGTTTTGTTTAGATTTTCATAATTAAGTTTAATGAGAACTTAAATTTATTATAAATTTAAAAAAATCTAGTTATTAAAACATATTTATTACAACTTTTTTAAAAAAATATAATCCTTAGGTTTTCAATTAAAAATATTGAACATCGATTCATTTTTTTTGTTCTTATAAATTTTAAGTTTTTAAAAAAAATATTTAAATTCAAAAATAACTTATAAATTGAATAAAATATTATAAAAAAATATGCACTTGCGAAATGATAGTTGATAAATTCTTTCTCCTCAGCTGGGATACAAACCCCCGACCTCTCTTGTATAACTTGAACAGACTAGCATTTACACTACAAACCATAATGAGCTGGAAAGTTTGTTAGTTTAAGATTAACTGAAACTATGATGAGGCATATTTTAACCTAGGGGCAGAGCTGGCAGCTAATTTTTACCCTGTCTAAGGTTTTCAACTATGCTCTTTAAATGTTCCACATGATTAGAATAGCTCCCTTTCATTTCTCATCAACGCATTTTTTTTTAAGGTATGTCAATTTCTATCGTTGGTTTGGAAAAAACTTTGCATCAATACACATTTAGAACCTTCAGAATTGCCCTTCGATATCAAAAGTGTGCCCGTGGCTACTCAACCTTTGATAGAAGATAAGAAAGCTGGTAAATTTCTTTTAAATGGAATTTAAGTGTATTTATTATGTGTATGCAGGGTATCTGAGCACCTGGAAAGTCATGAGAAATCATGGAAACTCATGAAGTTCGTTATTGAACAAAATTTGTCATGAAATGTCATGATTTTATCTATTTCTTTAAAGAAAATCATGTAAAGTCATGGTTTTTGGTCACCAAAAAAATCTAATTTTTGAAATGGAATTTACCCCCACCCTTCTCCAATTTTACGGTGTTGTGAATATCTGAATTTGTAACAAAATCCCTACGAAAAGTCATATTTTATTAAATTATAAAATGTTTTCATCATGTTTTTGAAAATTATGGCATTTGAAAAAAAAAAAAAAAACAGATGATTGTGCTCCGGAAAAATCCATATTTTCGGATTTTTCGGTAAACGCGATCTGGAAGTTTACGGAAATCCAAGGTTCAAAATTCAAAAATTTCAAGAAATTGTTGATCACATTTATGCATAAAAAATTATGTTTTATTTAGAAATATTAGAACTCGAATTTATACTTGGCATCACTTTCATTTGTAAGTATTCTTTCTGGTAGAATAATAAATGTGATTATAGATGAAAGTAAACTTACACATAATTATACATTTAAATTATGCTGCATATAATTTATTTAGAATTTCATGTTTTGAAAATAACAATGATTTAAATGTATAATACGTTAATTTTTTGAAATATGTAATTAATGATTTAATTAGAGAAATTTTCAGGATTTTTGAGTTGGGCTCACAATCACCCCTTAAAAAATGAAAGAAAAAACATAATTTCTTGAGTGAATTATCTTTTTAACTTCTGTGATTACAGAATTCTTGTTATTACTACATTTTTTATGTTATCAATTCAAAATTCTAACTGAAGCAAGCCAGTCATTGACGATTTTTTTTTTATTCCGAGATGAGAGCAGAAAAATTATGAGTCTTTTCTTTCCGATGAACAAGAAAAGTATCTTTAGAATATAATTCTGCAGAAAAAAAAAAGAAAAAAAATATTTGCTTTTTATATTTTTTTCAGCTATTTTATTGTTTCAACTCTTTCAATTATCTGTTTTATTAAATTTGAAATCTGTAAATATGAAGATGCAGAGAGCATAACAGTTTTGGCTATACCTACAATTTCAAATACCGTAAACCGGGGCGAGTCTACCCATTTTTTCAGTTTGTCAACTTTCAAGTGGTCAAACTTTTGTAAATATTAAAGAAAAAAGGCTTTTAATAGGTGTTTCGGAATCGCTATTTATCCCTCTTTAAAGCTGTGAAATCGATTTTAGAAAATATTAACAGTTACGCTGTTACTGTATATTTTTATAGAACTGATGACAAATCTCTCGTATGGGGCGAGTCTACCCATTCTACTAAAATGAATGTTAACATTGTAAATAATCAAATTTTACTATTAAACTGTTATTTTAGTTACTATATAGGATATTTATGAAGTAAAATTCATAACTTTATTATATATTCCATTTTTTTATTCATAAAATAACACAAATTGAGTATTTGATCGATTATCACATTTTGATCACAGTTTTGTTTTTATAATCATTAACATTATAAAATAACATTTTTTCTGATTACTGTTGATAAAAATAAATTAAAATTAATATAAATTTACAATTAAATAATTAATAAATAATAATAATTAAAGATTATTAACAAAATCGGAATTCAGGTGGCATTTTTTTGTAATATTTAAATCCATTTGTTTTGTGAATATAATTTCGAACCATCTGTAATAATAAATAATAATTTATTTAACTTGCATTAAATAAAAAAAGTTAATTTTATAATATAAAAATTGAAAAAATAGGTAAAATAAGCATATTTTATATTTACATTTATATTTAACCTATAAATTTTCTTATTATTGATAAATTTATCAATGCAAAATTTAAATAATATACTCAAATTCATTTAAAATGACTTAATTTTAATATAAACAAAGTTCTAAATTATATTATTATGCTTTATTAAAACTAAATACGAATGGGTAGACTCGCCCCGCGAATTCTGGCTTTTTATTTACAACAGCAAAACTTACATTCTTTTTGTTTCTTTTCATATAAAATTAATGTAATCTTAGTCTTAGATAAGTTTATCACTTAACCAAAGTGAAAATAGTAATAATAATAATATACCAACGGAGCACCAACTAAACGTTTGCTGATTTTCAATACAAATCTCTCAAAAGACGTTTGAACAGGTCGGTTAAAAAGACACCAAGTAAATAAAAACGGATCAAACTACTACAGCGCCATCTTCCTTAGAGTCTGAACTAAGTCCTCTGTCGGTAAAAAAAATTTTTTTTGCAATTTAAAATAGTGAAAATTAAATAAAACTAAAATGGGTAGACTCGCCCCTGGATGGGTAGACTCGCCCCGGTTTACGGTAATGTTATTGTAATGCTTTTTTAAATTTATTGCTGCGTTTTTTTTTCCGGAGAAAATAGTAACTTGGTTAAGTCATGATAAACTCTTCCAATTAGTCATGGACAGCCATGAATTTGAAAGTCTAAAATGTTGCAGATATCCTGTGTATGTAAGTATGATTATTTGATATTGTTGATTTGTTATTTTCAGATGTTCCCATCATTGGGAAGTCCAAAGATAAAGTTGCTGCTTCACGTCAAGATAGATTTGCAGGTGAGGTATTTATCCTTTTCTTTATTTAGTTTAACACTATTTTTTAGGTCTTGTTCCAAAAGCCGCAGTGCCTTAAATTTTATACTGCATGTGAAACATTCTCCGGTTAATCCGACATTTGTGCCCTTCTCCTTTATTGAATTATTATTTCCACTGCAAGTGATGCTGAAAAAGTTATTTAATTTGTTTTTAAATAACAATTAATAATTCTGCATACAGCTTGATGTTTATTTTGGCAGCCTACTGCTTCGTAGGAAATAGCTGTCTAGTTTGTTTTCCAGATAAAAATTGTGTTTTTCTAGAGCGTCTGGAGTGCATGGTTTCTAAGCTCAATTTAAAGCATATGCCAGTGCACCGGTGTAGCAGCTATCATCTTTGATACATCGGAGCTCTGATTAAGCGGCCAACATGAAAAGACGCACGCCATGTAGCGTTATAAGGGTTTAACTTTTATTTTTTCTGTTTTTATTGTACTTTTTAACGGAACATTTCAGGTAACCAATTGATTTATTATGATTTTGTTTAATGTATATTGATATATAAACCTGTCATAATGGGTATATATGTTATGGACAACTTAAAACTTGAGTGTGTAATAATATCGTAATAAAAAATGAGATTTTTGAAATCTCATTGAAAAGTTGTAATAACTGCTTAAGAGTCATTAAGATTTACGATAAAATCAGAAAAAACTCGTGACGAAGCTATTATTTAAAATCTCGTGGAAAAGCGTAGAAATAACTATTTGAAAAAAAGTCCGTCATTTTAACGATAAAGTTTACAAAGAAAGTGTAGTGAAATAAGATTATTTGAATGCGTTATTCAACTTCAGGATTAATAATATTATCACATTAAAAATTTCAAGATTTTTAAAACTTTGCGAAAATACGTTGTTATAACTGCCGAATAATCCAGAGATATTCGATGAAATCGACAGAAGTAAATCGCGTCAAAAAATGATTAATCAAATATGCGATAGATAACTGACTAGACAAAAAATCGTATTAAACGTTTCGGGATTTTAAAAAATGTAACGACATAGGTAGAGTTGTAACTGACGAAAGAAGGATCGAAACAAACGTCACTTGGATTTACGATGTAAAAAAATTTTTTTTTAAAAAGCTAGTTTAGAAATGATTACTAAAATTTAAAGTTCGTGTATCGTACTATCGTGTTAAAAATATTGGGTTTCTTTTAGCCGCGCAGAATTCCATACAATGACCACACAAAAGAGATCTAGAAATAAAATAGATTTACTATAGAATCTGTCAAAATTGAGCACGTCAAAAAATGATAACTCAAAAAGAGCAATATAAAATTTTCAATATTTTTTTAAAAACATTTTGGAAGAAATTTTTTTTTTGCATACCTGCCATGTCTCCTGTATTTCATTACTGTTTCCTGTATACCCGTATATTCTCAAATTTCTCCTTATTTGTTGAAGAAATTTTTTTTTGAAAAATTGGCGATAAAATATCGGCTGGTGGAAAAATACTAATCTCATTCCTCAACAGATAGTGCTACTTCCAGTACTGCAGTATGTTGAGTGTTAATATTTTAAGTAGTTATAACTAATGGTTTAAAAAATCTTCTTTAGTATAATATTTATATACATATTTTTTACTTTACTAAATGTAAGTGTTTATATTCAGGGTTCTGTTTAGAAGAAATTTGGGTCCTTTAACGGACCCTTCACAAAATATTTTAACTTAAAAACGGACCCTTCACAAAATGATTTTTCTTTTAATCGGACCCTTCACAAAATGATTTTTCTTTTAATCGGACCCTTCACAAATTTGTTTATCTTCATTATTATTTTGTTAATCGAATAAACCCTTTACTGGGCAGAAAACAAGAAAGATGGATGTAAACGAATTAAGTTTTGTCTTCGACAGACGATTCTTCCATTATTCGTCCGAAATTAATATTCTGCGTTCAGCAGTATAGGCTAAATACCAAATATTTGTATGTTGCATCTCTAATTTAGAAGCAGCAATTGTTTATTTTTTAAAATTTAACTTTTTTAATTATAATTTTACAGTGTTGAGCATAATCTTGTACGTCTTTACAATTTAAAAACTCCTTGAAAATTTTTTTTTTTGCAATAACGGACCCTATTTGCACAAAGTCATAAAAGCGGACCCTGCTTGAAAGAATGTGAGTAATTTTTTCACAATTTCACGAAAAACGGACCTTTCACGAAATGTCTGGACAGACCCCTGTTTATATTGTAAAATAAATTGTTCCTGCGTCTAATTATGCAGTGATTTCTGTCACAAAAAAAATTTTTTTTCTTGTTTTTTAACTCAAAAATTATCTCAAATATTTATTTGTCCCCTTTGTCACAATTTTTCTTTTAATTTTTTTTATTCATTGCGTAAAAAACCTTTTAACTTAATAACTGGTTTCAACAATAAAGTTTATTATTACAATCATTTTATGTTATATATTTGAAAAAAGAGTTTTCAAATTTTAAAGTTTCTCATATAACAGAGAGGACAAAACTTAATGTTCCCTCAATTACACAAAATTGAGAGGTTGACCATTAAAAATTAACTCTCGGAATGTAAACAAGTGCTAATGAATCCTGATTCAACTAGTTTAAACCAGTTCCTCCACTATTAAAGCCCACTTTTTATACAAAGCTGTGCCATTTTTATTTGTTAGTGTGTTTAGTTTACAGTTAAAAAATTTTTAAGTGAGTAATCAATAGGGAAAAACAGCCGCGGAAAGAATCAGAGAATATGGAACTAGATTTTCAGTTTCCAAGAAATACAAATCCAGTGTAAAATAAAATTGTTCAGAATTTCATTATTCAAAATTAAGTAGAATTCTAACTGACATGAAACTTATAAATAGATTATTGCAAATAAAACATGTAAGAGAAAAAAAGACGTTCAGAAATCCATATTACTGTTCAAATACTCTATAATCCAGATACGCAAAGGTTTCGTGAACTCGAAAAATGTTAATCTCTTTTTTTAATGTTACTCAATCTTCTGGAGAATACAAAATGCTGCATATTACAGAAAACAAATTATGGCAATCAACGCTAATAAAAAAATTGTAACTGTAAAGCGAGAAAAAAATAGAATAGTTGTCCCCAAATATCAAGTAAATTAAATGAATTTACTAAACAGAGGGGAAATAGTAAAAAGAATATACAAATACCTTACGTAATTTGCATCTATATTTATTAATTATTTTGGAACAAATTATCAGCATTTGATGTTAGCTTACATAATATACTAAAAAAACGCTATAAAAAATACTAAAGTCTACATTTATAAGAAAATTGAAATGGCAAAATAAAAAACAAAGCAAGAAATAGAAAAAAATATATATCATAATTACCACTAACTGCGAAATAATAAAGATAGCGAGGAATAAAACAAAAACAATATATATACAGGTATAAAAACGATACTAACAGTGTTTTGGACAGTTATGAATAAAGCAAAAGAGAAAGAGGAAAATAGATCGTTTTGAATTCAAAAGCAAAATTTTATTTCTCCATATTATCTAGGAAAAAATGGAGATAAGAAAATAAAATCATCAAAAATGCTCTTAAAAAATAACGCGTCGTAATAAAAACATCGTCGATAGAAATAAAAAATTTCGCAAAAAGAATAACAGGAAAAAAAACAGTTCTAAAAATCTCAGTTTTCCATATTACTACAATTTTGGGAAAAACTAGCCATAAAAGAAAAAAAATTATAGCAGAAACAGTTAGAAAAAATCCGCTTCATTATATAAACAGAGATAATTAAAAAATTATAAAAAAAGAAAAAATTGAAAAAAATAATTCTTAAATTCTTAAAACAAAACTAAAAGGCGCAAATTTTTGAAAAAAGTGATGATAGAAAAAGTTTATCAAAAATAGACCTAAAAAATGCGCCTGAATAAAGTCGCCCGTTAAAAACAATAATTAAGAACATATATGGCAACGTTACTTTTAAAAAGTAACGAGTAAAAGTACAAGTATTTTTAAAAAAAGTAACGAGTAAAAAGTAAAAAGTTCTTATTTTAAGAAGTAACGAGTAAAAAGTACAAGTAAAAGTATAAGTACTAAACAAAAAAAGTAACGATTCAAAAGTACATTTCTAGGAAATCGAAAATTCAAAGTAACCTAAAATTTTATTGAATAATATTCTTATGTTCTTCAATGTTTTTGCAAAATTGGTTTTATTTATTTAATTATTTTTAATTTTGAAAGTTATGGACATTAATTTACTTTCAAATTCGGCGGAATGTTATTATATAATTTTATGATATAATCGTATAATATAATTTTAAAATCAAATATAATTTTAATATCAAACTTGTTATGGATTTGCACTAAAAAGAAATTTTATCTATTGATTTTAATTTTTGTTTATTATTTTTATTTATTTAAATTACCATTGATTTAAAATTGTTTTACTCTATAGAAACGCGTTTTAAAAGCACAAAAATAAACAAAGCAAACATGGGGTTTCAGATAGCTTTGTGATCTTCGAGCTGGTAAAAAATAATTGAATGTGCAGTATAAGTTGAAACAGAACAGTTTACAGTTTTATTTGTAAGAATGGCTAATGCTGAAGTCATGCGAGAAAATCATTTTCAGAACATTTCTGCCAAACGGAATGATTAAAATTTGTAAACGAATTTTAGTATCAGCGGCTAAATTAATACCTTCGAGTTTTCAAGAGTTAAAATAGT
This sequence comes from Parasteatoda tepidariorum, assembly GCF_982258835.1. NCBI lineage: Eukaryota > Metazoa > Arthropoda > Arachnida > Araneae > Theridiidae > Parasteatoda > Parasteatoda tepidariorum. Next base: position 105,765,772 of record NC_141758.1, read on the forward strand.
AAAATAGTTTTCAGTAGCACAAATAGTTCCGAAGTTCTTAGAGATTTGACTGGGCGTTGTTTGACAAGGTCGGGCATAAACATAATTTTAGGAAAAAATGTACTAGGTAAAAATGTGTTTAGTAAAAAATGTATTAAGACAAAAATGTATTATTAGTGAGATCAAAAAGAAAATTGAAAAACGTAATAACAAAATCCAACAATTTTTATTTAAAATGTATTAAACAAATGCATAAAACTCGAAAATGAATGAAAATAACTTCTTAATTAATATTTTTATTCATTTTGCAAAATAATTGCATTTTGACAGCATTTTTTTAAAAATTTTTTTTAGAAAGCTTACCGAGTTTTAGAAAAAAGTAACGATTTCATTCGACATTTCCGTTACAAATACTTGTACTTTTTCCCAAAAAAAGTAACGAAAGTGCAAGTAAAAGTACTAAATTTAAAAAGTAACGAAGTACAAGTAAAAGTACGTACTTTTTACTTGTACCGGCGGTACAAGTAACGAAAGTAAAAGTACTGCCATATATGATTAAGAATTCGAATAGAAAAATTGTTTTTAATTCTGAAAAAAAAAAAAACTTTATCACTGAAAATCACAGTTTTTCGTATTGCCGCAAGTGGAGAGGATTAAAAAAAAAAGTTTTCTTCATCATTAAAATCTTATTTAGTAATCTTGTGACGTTTACGAATGAGAGAATAGGTGGGAGAACGGGATTTCCTGGTTGGTAGAGCATTGGTTGAGACTTCCCGTGTAGTGACTGGTGCACGTTAAATCTGTAGGGTCACAAAATCCTCCATGTTTCCATAACAAATCATACTTCTGCTGAAATAGATCGTTATCAGGTTTAGGTCAAAATTATGATCTGTGTATGTATGAATGGGTTCATCCTTTAAACGGGCAGTGACGTGTGTCTGAAGTCGCCTTCTTGCCGTAGATGGAGTCCCTGAAAAACAAAAAGCTCACCCTCTGCTTCAAAATTCGCTTGGTTTCACCCAGCATGCTTGCTGGTATAGACAAGTGGCATTAGAAACAACAATATGTGGATGTAAGTTTTGGTAGCATCTTTCAGGCGTAATACTAGATTGATGGGATTATGATTAATGGGATTATGAAAATTTTCGTTCGGAAGACAGTTGTTCGATGGGCTAATTTGTGGAGGTGAAATTGAAACTTTTTGTTTCTAGGTAAAAATTAAGATAAACTTTGCTTCGCTTGCTTTTGGTTGGTTCTTTTAAATTGCTATAATGGGCAAACATTTGAGTGCGAAATTTAGGATTGTAGTTTCTAAATAAAAAAATTTGTTTCAATCAAAACTAATTTTGTGGGTGGGCAAACAAAACTTTACGTTGGTCATCTAATTTTCTTGAAAGGACAAATGCTTGGGAGTTTAAGTTTATAATTGTTGTTTATCGATCAGGAATCACAGCTTAGAGTGTTTTGACCATACCTTTTGTAATTGAAGAGTTTTTCAAAATTTAAACATTAGTCTCTATGCCAGAGATTCTCAACCACTGTGCCGCGGCACTTTTGTGTGCCGCCAAATATTAGAAATGATACAGTAAAAATTATAATGTTTTTTTTTATTATGAGTAAAGTTTAAATTAAAGAAAAGTGCACACACACACACACAGATATATATATATATATATATATATATATATATATATATATATATATATATATATATATATATATATATATATATATATATATATATATATATGTGTGTGTGTGTGTGTGTGTAATACCGGTGTATCCACACCGATATTTTTTAGTTAATTAAGAGTCAAAACAGCTTGATTAACGAGTCCAGTTTCGGCGTAATCTTTTATTTTACTAAACGATGGTGAAATAGCAGTTTCAATCCTCTCCAGCCGGAGCAAAAGTCATTGTTTCTCTGTTTTATACGATAATTAAACTGTGTGAAGAGGTCAGTCATATTGCCTTCCTTGTGTATTCTTACGCCTCATCAAATTATTTATTACTCATAGAAAATCGTTTAATCCTTCCTTATATGGAAGTGAGAAATCTTAAAATAACTTCTCTTTTGAAATATAAATCTAATTATTATTCATTGGTATGTTTTCAACCTTGAAGTCCCAAAATAGAATTTCTACACTTATCCTTTACCAAAGATATTTTATGAAAACGAAAGAGTTTTAATGCTTTTATTAATACAATAGTATTTATAATTTTTGTATTATATATATATATATATATATATATATAACTAACTAACTCAGTGGCGCGACAGCCCATTAAGAGGGCCAAGGCCGACTGTGCCCATCTCAGTTTTCTTGACCTTGGGCTCTGGGGTGCAGGAGCATATGTTCCGGTCAGGTGGTCAGCCGAACGCGGAACCCCCAGTGTTAGTTCCCAAGCATGCTTGGTACTCATTTTATCGACCCACTGAAGGGATGAAAGGCTGAGTCGGCCTTGCCCGGCCCAAGGATCGAACCAAGGACCTGTGGCACGGCAGCGCTAAGCGCTACCACTCAGCCACCGGGCGTCATATATATATATATATATATATATATATATATATATATATATATATATATATATATATATATATATATATATATATATATATATATATATATATATATATATATATATATATATATATATATATATATATATATATATATATATATATATATATATATATATATATATATATATATATATATATATATATATATATATATATATATATATATATATATATATATATATATATCAAAAAGAAGAATAAAACAAAGAAAAATTATAGACATATGAAAAAAAGGGGGTGGGAAATAATAAGTAAAAAAAATTACAAAGAACATTTTATTAAAAAAAAAAAAAAAAAGAAATGTTAATTAAAAAACCGGAAAAAAAGCCGGAAAAAAAGATATAATCACAATTTTAAAAAATGTTATAAGAGCTAATCATTAAAGTCAGCTATGCAATTAATAAACAAATTAACGAAAGATAACTAACTAAAATTAAGCTAATAATTAATAATTAGCAAAAAAGCTAGTTAACAAGAAATCACAAAATAATAACAGTTAATAATTATAGAAAACAAGCTAACAATTATTAAAAAAATAAATAACTGTTACTAACTAATGAAAAATTGGTCGAAAGAAATAACTAATCCCTTAATAAATGTGCTTTTGTAGTACATATTATTTTATTTCACATTCAAAATAATTATCACAAACCATTTAACACAGTGTAAAATAGGTAATTAAACAACTTTTAATCTAATTTTTATCATTGTGTGCCGTCAAATTTCGAAATCGTTAAAAGTGTGCCGCAACAAAAAAAAAGGTTGAGAATCACTGCTCTATACTATTAAATAGCTAAAATTTTCATAATTTTGTTGGATGAGATAATGTTACTTTTTGTTGCTTACGTGTGTTAACAAATTTGTACAATATGAGGAAATTTATAGGCAAAATTGTAGCTTTAGATTTTTATTGATCAGAAATCATATCGTTGGTCTATCGATCAGAAATCAGCTAAGGAGTATTTTGACCACACCTTTTTTGTTTTGCTAAATTTAAACTTAATTAAAATGTTTTTAAATTTATTTATTAATATTTTTTTCATCTAAAAATCATTTTGAAATAATAATAATTTCATATGAAATCTAATTCTTTCCCATTCATTTTACGAAATAGATTGTTTTTATGATGAGATTAAATTACGTCATAAAATTAATCGGTATTTTGTTATACAATAAATCATAGTTTTAGTAAAAATTGTAACTTCATGCTGCATGAAATTTCAGGTTTTTGCAAATATAATGAACACTTCTAAGCTTATTTTTTCTGACGAAAGGGGAGGAAGGTAATAAGCAATGCTTATGAAAGATACTAAATTTCCCTTCATTTTTATAAACTAACGACATCCTACAATGAACCAAGGTTGTACCCTTGCTTCCGGGCTGAACCATCAGGGTATTAAAACTATGTCTTACATATTACCTTTAAATGTACCAATTGTGCAATTTCCTTTTAATTTTTTTTTTTTTTTTACTAGTGACATATTAAAACTCGATTTGAATAACTGGAGCTGTGAGTAGTAATTAAGTATAAAACTATACTTTGTAAGAGTAAAAGATTGGTAATGTATAAAAGCTAACATGAGAGAAAAAAAATACTTAATAAATCAGATCTTAGAAATTCAGATATTATAGGTTCTTTGACAGTCACTTATCAAAACAAAAAAATTTCAACTTCCTTTAAAAAATAAATAATTTAAGTTCTTTTTTCAAATTGTTTACTAGTTTTGATATAAAGTTTTTTATAAAGTAAAGTGTTATTAACTAATTATCACACATTTAATTTCGTAGATAATTGTTCCTAATTATAAAGCTATATATTTTTAACAAAAAGAGTGCAAGAGGTTGTTTTTCAAAAAAAGATGTATTCGAATACAGAAATTGATCTTAATCGGTTTTCGAAAAAGAAAAAAAGACCGTATTCCGAAATATTTAAAACAATTGAAGTTTCTAAGACGTTCTAGTTTTTTAAATTACTTTTAGACCATATTAAAAAAATAAAAAAATTTTAGTTTGAACTTTAAATACTGGAAATAAAAATTGCAATTTTTACTTCTTTTCAAAATAACGTGGTTCAAGAAATATTTAGCTACTTTTCATAATAATTAAGTGGCCACAATAAAGTCTTTTCAATGTGATACTAAATTCCTAAACTCAGCAAATTTTGTTAATTTTACCATTAAAAAATTTTAATGGTAAAATTAACAAAAGTTTATTTCGCTGACATAGTTCTAACGTTTTCAGGGTGGCCACCCACCTTGAAAACCTGGAATTATCAGGGAATTATTTTTATGCTGTAAAAGTCAGGAAAATTAGGATAAAAACCTGGAAAAATCAGGAAATTTTAAAGAAATGTCGGAATTTTTTTCCTCATTTGAATTACTCTATCATGTTTCATGTATCCACTTTATTCAGACTGAAATTTATCTTCAAACAGTTGAAATATCATGAACTTAGTAATACTTTGCTTGCATTAAAATTCTTTCCATAATTACCCTGCTAAACTAGAATGCTATATGAAACTCTCCCATGTTACTAAACAATTGGCGGAATCTTTGATCTATTCGGAGATAATGGGACTAAGCAGTTTAGGAATTGTAATAGAAGTGAAAGAAGGTTTCAGAATATGTTTGCTCGGTAGGCGTAATTCATTTACTGTTCAAGTTTGTTCCAATGCTTTGGGGATATTTTTTTTTCTTTTAACAAAATGTTTTAGTGCTTTTAAGTTTCCAATAAATAATTGGTTATAATTTAATAATAGATTTTATCTTGCACTCTTTTTCTGAAATCTTTTGCCTTCTCATTCAATGAATTATTTTTTCTCGACAAAGCCAACCAATCACTCATTTTCTTGAATCGCTAACAGCAGAATCGTTACAATTGTTGCATTTATGCTAATTTTCTGAATTTCATTTTAACCTTTTATAGCATGTTTTATTGAAAAGAAAAAGGTTCTTTTATGAACCAACTAGATGTTAACATTAAATGTTTTATTTGATAACTATTTGATTTTTGGTTCAAAATTCGAATTGTGTATTAATCACAATGTCGAAAGTTCGTGAATGTTTTGCTCACATTTCACAGATATTTCCGAAACTGTTTCTCCATTTACCCTAAAAAGCTGGCAAAAACCAAGGAATGTATGAAAATCGCGTTAAATGATGAACTTAGAACAGAAACTTTTATTAATTATATTTGTTTGTTAGAAAGAAGGAAAACGAAACCTTGTAATTTTGTTCTGCACTGTACAGGTTTCAAGTTGGGCAACCAGATGACCAAAATTTTAAAATTAATATTAAGTGAATAAGATATCATTTCCAAGGTAAAAAACTGAAGATTTAGAAATAATGAGTTTATCTTAGTATCAGTTTTCATTAAGTTACAGACTATTAAATGAAGGGCAACATCATTTGAAATTTTTAACTGTGGTAAGTGAATCTCTGACAAAATGCAGTCTTTTTTTTAAAAAAATTCACACTAATAAAGGAAAATGGACGAAATAATAATTAAAATGAACTGCAATAAATCAGGTTATTAGCAGGCACAAATGTGTAGAAATATTTCGCACTTTGATTTACAAAAAAATTCTCATGTACTTATGATATTTTACATGCGATACCAAGATTCATAATTAATCATACTGTGCAACTAAGATTTAACAAAATTAATTTATTTTTCTATTTACAGCATGTTTTTGATAATAATAAGTATTTTTATTGTAAATTAATAATAAATTTTTTTTGCATCAGAAACCACTGCTTTTCTTTTTATTACATTTGTTAATTATTTATTTCTCCTTCTTATTTTTCTTTTTCTTTATAAAATGAAAATGAATAGAGACCACCCAAATATTCCTTTAGGTTAATTTACAATAATGTATTTCACCTCAGTAACCTAATAAAATTTGTTTAACTATGCTGTGCTTTAAGTTATCATATAAATAACTTAAAATTGATCAATGAAATTTATATATATATTTTTTTTTTCATTTTATTTTAATTTCATTTGTTTATTTATTCGAGGTATGCAACTCAGTTTTAATTTTTTGAGAAATAATTTAACTTTATTTAGAACATTTTGAATCAATCATTTTACTTAGAACTTGAAAAATGTATGTATTTAAAGAAAAAAATTCAGAACATTTTGTAGTTATTTATTAATTTTTTGAGTGAAGAAAAATTTTTTTAAAAGAAATGATAAATCTACTTGCATAGCAAACTACAAGAATAACACACATCCTTTTCAATTATTAGGTAATTGGGATAAAAATTGTTTGTAGTTATTGGGCCTGTAATTGGCAAATGAAACTGGAGAGAGAGTATTAAAAAAGGATAAAAATTTATTCTAGAATTCATATAAAAAACTTGGCTCATCTCTAATGCTACAACCCTGGGACATATCTTGCACACTTAAAATTAGAGATTTTTCAACTGACTTGTACAAGATGGAAAATTGTATAATAAAAATTGATCCATCCATTCCAACAGGAAATAAAAGGCAATTTAAAATTTTTTGGGGTCACTGTATTTGCTATTTAGTACATTTTGAGCAAAAACTACAAAACTAACACTTTAAAACATTTTTTATTCACTAAAAGTAATATATTCTACAAGGTAAACATATTATTTTCTTCACATCTATTCAAGATGATATATTTAAAAAAAATAACATTTTAAATAAAATACTTTATTATATTGACACTTTTCTTGTACTCACCTGAACTTTATGAGAAAAGAAAACTCACTGACCTGGAAGTTTTAAGATTCTTACTGGAAAACCTGGAAAAATCAGGGAAATTTTAAACCTGATTTGAGTGGCCACCCTAATAAAATTTTTAGCACATTATCAAAAAGTTCAAGTTCTGGTTTTACTTATTTCAAAATAATTTAACAAAAAAACTTCATTTATTTTTTAAATATATTTCGATAAATTTTATACTTTGCACTATATGCCAAAAACTGAGTTGGTATTTTTAAAACATTATTTTTTTAAAAACACAGTTCTATCCTATTTTTTTAAATGCGTATGTTTTTTTCCCTTAACAGGTTGATGCTATGAAAAAAACAGAAAGAGGAACAAGAAATGGAATTAGAGGTTTGTTGCTAAAAATTTAAACTGATTTTGTCAAATGTTTAGTCTTTTAAAGATTAATTAAATGATATTATTTCAATATATTGATAATAAATTTAAAGTATGTTATTGTTTGAACAATTAAATTTATGCTTATTTAGATACAAAAAAAGGAACTGAATGAAAAGCGGGTAGAATTGAATTAGTTAAGGAAAGAAAAGTCCCAAATGGACTCCAAAATTTTCTATTCAAACCGTTACAGAGTGGGACACTGCTAACTTATTGATTCCAATGCATATGATGTCCGTGAATCTTAAAATTTCTAGCTTCATGGTATATTTAAAACAAACATTTTCATCATGTTTTATTTTTTAAAATACTATTGAAAAAAATATGTTGATTTTTTTAAAAAAAATTTTCATGTTTTTTCTGGTTATGAGTATTGTTTTTCAAAAGAAAACTTTAATATGTAAGAAAAATATTATGAAAGAAATGAATATCTATTAATGTCCATCAATTAATGTCCATCTTCACTACTGGTGTATAAATAGAGGCCCTGATTTTTGTAAAATTTTAGGGGTTCAAAAATTCGATATATGCAATTTGATATATGGTATTTTAATTATTCTACTCTTGTGTGTTTCTTTAAAAGACAACACCTCAGAGCGTCCCTTTTATTAATAAGTACTGGTATCATGACTTAGACCTAGTCATATTTAGTTAGTTTTGATGATTGTTACATTTGTGTTTGGTGCAGCATGACCAATTCTAATTCTTCTGTCATTAAGTTTTACATATATTGTAATCCATAAAAAAAATAGTTGGTATTATCGCCTATATGGGCGTTTATTTTATTTTAACAATTTCTTAATTTTTATTTTCTCCTTTATTGAATGCATTGTATCATATTTCATACATTCAATGCTTTGTGTTACTTTCATAAGTAAGGGGAAAATTTTCTTGTGGAGTATGATTAAAAATATACACTAAGTGCAAGTGCAGAAAAAAAATTTCCATACTTTTTAACTATTAAAATTCTTTTATGAGTCTTGACGTTTTAACTTTATTCGATGTTCAATCTTTTTTTCATATTCAAAAGGTAGTTTTCAAGTGTTTACTGTAATCAACTTGAAGAAAATAGTAAATGAACTATGAAGTATTCGATATAATCACTTTACTATTCCACAAATGTGCAAGAAGTGCCTGACTGCATCAGAGATGTATAAAAAATGTGTTTTGTTTCAAAAAGTTAGTTTTCAGTTCATACATCATTTAATCCCTCTCCTAGAAACAAAAATGGTTTATATTTCTCAGAAAATATTTGTTTATACAATGATATTTATTAAATTTTTATTATTGTTGCTTTTTGTTATTGAATTGGCAGATGTTAAATTAGTTGGATTTTTGTCAGTTTTTTGAAAGTCTTTTTTTTTAGAGTATAGAAGTTTTGCCATCAGCGATTTACCTAAGTGTTTTTAATTTTGCGTTGAAAAGTAAGTTGTTTTGTGTACTTATATTGCAACTTATAATGTCTTTCAGTACTTGGAACATTGAGTAACACATTAAAGTACTTAGTTAAAGATTGTGATCCAAATAGTGGGGAACAAGATGATGAAGAAGGCTATGAAGATGAATATGTAGTGAGTATTCTTATTTATCTTAAAATGATGGCTCAAGGAATGACTCTATAACAATTGTGTGTATTCCTTTTTGCTGCAATGATGGTGTGTGTATGATTTTTCTATGGAGTGCCTGAACAATATATATCTATGCACATAAGTTAAAAATGAACAGAAAATATGGAAAATATTAAAGATTAATGAAAAGTAAAGAAGAAAAAATAATGGAATGAATTTGTTACGAGTCTTTTTAATATTGGATGAGCTATTTGTTTCGAATCTCACGCCTAATTTGACTGATTTTTTAAAGAAAAAATAATGAATAAAGATATCGCTTCATCAGCTCACACGATTATGTCCGCAAAAATAGCAAATAGCCTCCTTTTTTAGGATATAATTGTGTGAGCTGATGAAGAAAATATATCCTTTTTGTTTTCCGGCTTTTAAATATATATATATATATATATATATATATATATATATATATATATATATATATATATATATATATATATATATATATATATATATATATATATATATATATATATATATATATATATATTTAAATATTTTATTGTAATAATTTCTCCTCTTCTCTTTTCATCAATCTTTAATATTTTCCCTGTTTTCTCTATATTTTAAACTTATTTTATGAGTTCTATATAATTGCAGCTTATGCGCAGCAAATAAAACTTATTAGTTTTCTTAATTTCCTTCCTTTTTTTCTTTTCTTTATTTTTATCATTTTGTCTTTATTGGGCTATTTATACATATGTATAGATGTTTAAAAGATAAAAATGCGAAGAAAAATATGTTTTAAGAAAGAAAACATAATTAAATAAATTTTAAAAAGAAATTAAAAGCCAGAAAATAAAATAATGAAAAGATATAATTTTGTCATCAGCTCACATGATTATATCCGTAAATGACAGTATTTTATTGTATTAATATAGCCAAAGCAAAACAAAACTTTTTTGTAGAATTACCAAGTAGAATTTATCGTCAGTTGAAATTTTGACAATTGATTAAACTAGATGAGGTATTGTCATCTAGATATACTCCAGATTTCAGGGTTTTTCGTATCATCCCTCCAGGTCTAAACACTAGGAGCAGGACATGTGATTTTTTCAGGGAATTTTCGCATATCTGGAGCCCATTGATTTTGAGAAACTTGTATTGGCCATAAGTTTTCCTGGTGGGAGTGCTAGTTTTGTTATAAGTTTTGTTAAAGCAGCGTATTCTCTAACAATTTTGTGAAGTGAGCCTATGTTTTGAGGCGAAATTTCTTTCTAGATTAAAAGTTTGTAAAAGATTGTTTTATCCATGTTTTTTCCTGGGTGGGATATGACATCCGTCGTTGAACAGCCAATCCAATTTTAAGTTTAAGACTATACTAATGTTCAACTCTGTAGCCTTGTAATTTTGAACCAATCCAGAAGAAAGGGACACTCTTGGACCAGTACCCCCAGAGGTTTTGAATTGTTATGGGAACATGGAGGATTTTGTGACTTGACAGATTTAACGTGCGTCAGTCACCATTTACTACATGGGGAGTTTTCGACCGGTGGGGATTGAACCCACGACCTTTTGGACATGGACCCAGTGCCCTACCAACCAGGTTATCCCGGCTAGGTGGGATATTGAAATTTCTTGTTGTGCCAACAATTTTCTACAATTTTGGGCAACATTTCATAGTTTTTATGTAGTAAATTAGTTAAAACTTATTTTGGCTATAATTTTTTTATATTTTTGGTTGAACTAACGAGACTGTTAGGATAACTATTTCCTACAATGGATGGATATTTGAAAGCATTATTCCAAAATTTTAAAGCAAAAGTTATCTTACTCTTATTTTTTCTATAAACTAATTTTGGTTGATGGGATAATGAAAATTTCCTTTGAGATGACAATTTTGTTCAATGAGGTAATTTCTGGAGGTGAAATTAAAGCTTGCGTTTTCTAGGTGAAAATTAAGGTAATTTTGCGTTGATTGTTCTTAGAGTCCTGCAGTGGACTGATCGTAAGGACTTGGTTCCCAGTAGAACACCGAAGTCAAGCATCACTGGCTGCGGTCAGTAAGTGGGTGGTGGACCACTTTAATCAGTCTGCGTAGGGACCGAGGGTGTGCGGTATTGGTACTCGTTAAACTGTTCTAACGTAAAGTGCTCGACTTTGCGTGCAGGTCGTTGGGCAACTGAAGCGGGGGTGCCATCTCCTCTGCAGAGGATCAAAATTGTGATAGCTTGTCTTCGGATCATCCTCGGAAATGTTTCCCAGACCGTCGCCTATAGCCCATTGGCAGCTCTAGTGTGACGTAAATTAACTAAATTCTGCGTCTTACAAAAAACAAATTATGACAATCAACACTTATAAAAAATTGTAACGATGAAGAGAGAAAAAACTATCATAGTTTTCCCTAAATATTAAGTAAATTAAATTAATAGAAATTATTAAATGGCTGGAAAAAAGTAAGAAGAATATACAAATACTTTACTTAATTTTCGTCTACATTTATTAAGCATTTTTGAGCAAATTATCAACGTTTCACGTTAGCTTATATAACATGCTAAAAAACAGTACGATTAAAACACGAGTACGATTAAAACAGTACGACAGTACGAAGTAAAGAATTAAAAAAAAAAGAAAAAAAAAACAATTCTAAGAATCTCAGTTTTTCATATTACCACAATTTCAGGAAAAACTAGCCATAAAAGATTAAAATTGTAGTAGAAACAGTTAAAAAAACAGCGTCAGCAATATAAACAGACATAATAAAAAAATTAAGGAAAAAGAAAAAATGGAAAAAAATAATTCTTAATTCTTAAAACAAAACTTAAAAGTAAAAATTTTTAGAAAAAAGCGATGATAGAAAAAGTTTATCAAAAATAAGACCTAGAAAATGCGCTTGAATAAAATCGCCGTTGAAAGTAGTAATTTAGAATTTAATTCTAATAAAAAAAATTTATAATTCTGTAAAGAAACCTTAATCACTGTAAATCTCGCTTTTTCGTATTGCCGCAAGTGGGGAGGATTAAAAAAAGAATAGTTTTATTCGTCATTAAATTTTTTTTATGCAATCTTGTAACGTTTACGAATGAAGTTGATAGAGCGTTGAACTAGGGCTCGAAATACCGCCCGTCCTCGGCGGTCAAAAATTCCCAGCGGACAACGAATTACTCGAATCCGACGTCCGCGTGGACGGCCATTTTCACGTTAATGTTCGTGACACATTTTCAAATTTTATTATCTTGGAAGAGTCTAGCGCCTCACTTCTAAAATAACCCTCTAATCTAGAAATCCCGTTAATTCCTTGGTCAGACCAAATGCTCATGCTAACGTAATCGGTAAACAAGAGAAAAGTTGCTTGTGATTGTGCATTTGTACTTCTAACGATGAGCTTACAAAAAAACACAATACGTACTGGTCTTAAGCAAAAAGCGTTAAACGCAATCATGAATGTCTACCTAAATGGAAAACCGATTTCAGATTTCTGTGCAGAAACCCCTGTAAATCATTGGAGAGTAATAAATAAGAGAAAATTATATTTTCATTTATTTAGAAGCTACGGGTTAGTTTCAAAGGAGGACGGGTACATTGGGCAAGCCGTCCTCGGGGACGGGTAAAATTTTTGAGTTTTTTCGAGCCCTGCAAACCCATGTCCAAGTGATCGTGAATTCAATTCCTAACCACCAAAAGCTCCCCGTACAGTAAATGGTGACTAGTGCACGTTAAATCTGACGGGTCACAGAATCCTCCATGTTTCCTTAACAAATCATGCTTCTAGAGGAACTGAATTGGAAATATAGTTCTCTGGTTCAGGTCAAAATTATGATCAGTAGATGTATGATTGGATCCACCCTTCAAACGGGCTTCGACGTGTGTGTCTGAAGTCGCATTCTTGATCATAGATGTCTCCCTGTGCTTTAAAATTCGTTTAGTTTCACCCAGCAGGCTTTCTGGTACACGCACTTTGCATTAGATACAAAACCAACAAGATAGCTTGGAATGAAAATTTCGGTGAAAATAGCATCTCTCTCGCGTTATTACAAGAAGTCGAAATCATTGGTTTTGGAGCACATGGCGCAATTTTGGTGAAAAAAAAGCTCCAGGGGCAGGCATTCGTTCCATCGCCATATTTTATATATTCAGTTTCCCTATGGCTGGTGGCGACTGATCCTTATGTTTAGAGGGCTAACTTAGATTGACAGAGGTATGGAAAAAAATTGAACGCATATAGCAGTTTTGTAATGAAATTTTTCTTCGAACAAATAAATAATAGTGACTACATATTCATATGTGTTGCAAATTTATTATTATTTTAAAAGGCTGATATTTTATTCAAATCTTATTGATTACTTTGCATTTTATAGGACAGGATGTTGTCTTTATAATGGAGAGTAGTATTTTGGGATTCATCATAGATCTGGTAAGAATTAAACTCTAGAACTTCAATATATTTTCGGACCGTTTAATTATAACGAAAGCATCTAAAGTCAGAAAGGGATTTGCTCACTTTTTCGGGCATAGTTTGAGAAAGATTATGAGCGATGTCTTATAAAGAAAATTGAAATTATTTCATGCTCAAATTTACTAATATATCATAACTTACATATGTTATGAATATTTCAAATGCATCTTGTATTTATATAACGTGTAAATTTGGTTTAAAGGTGAGATAAGTAAGCCCCCTGACAGTTCCTACACTCTTCAGATTTCCAACTCTGTCCCTAATTATGAGCATTGTTAACATGCGGCACTAAAATCCCATTATTTTTATAGTTTGTACTCAAGGAGTTGGCACTTGGTTCCGCCTTCTTCGCGTGGTATCCGGCGATACTAATTCGCTTTTTTTTGGGAGAGGCTTGTAAACAATCCTGAAAAAGGTTGCTATTTGGCGAGAATATGACAAAAATATTTCTTTCGCAATCTTTATGTACATTTTTTTCACATTAATATTTTATAAATTTGATGATATTTCTCTCTTTCGAGTGAATAGTTTGACCTTTGTGATATAATAGCAGAGTACAATAATAACGTACAATAGCAGAGGATAAAGCGAATTAAGTGACTGAAAAAGAATTCGATGTTTGCGTTTGGGCACGCTTTAAGGGTCGTTTCAATTTCAAGCGCGGTAATGTTTCTCCTCTTACTCCCACGCGAAAATTAACTCTCCATCCGATGAGGTAGAACTAAGTGCCAACTCCTGGTGAACGAACTGTAGTTCGGATCACAAGTTTACTACAATCGACTTTCGTTGTAGTGAAAATTTTCGTTGCGATGAAAATTTTTTTAATGGGTGAGTTTTGGAGGTAAAATAGAAACTTAATGCTTCTTGGTATAAAAATTAAGGTAAACTTAACTTTGATTGTTTTTGGAATCCTTCAGTGGTCTGATCGTAAAGACACGGGTCCCAGTAGAACACCGAAGTCAAGCATCTCTGGCTGCGGTCACTAAGCAGGTAGGTGACCACTTTGATCAGCCTGCGTAGGGACTGAGGGGGCACGGTACCGGTTCTTGTTAAACTGTTCTACCGAAGAGTGCATGACTTCATGTGCACGTCATTGAGCTACCAAATCAGGGGAGTCGCCCTCTCTGCAGAGGATCAAAATTGCGATGGCATGCCTTCGGATCATTCTCAGGGATGTTTCCCAGACCGTCGCCAATAGCCCATTATGCAGCGTTAAATAAGTACCTACCTTGTTTTTGAATTATTCCTATAATTTTCTATAATGGGAAAACATTTGAGCGCGAAATTCAAGATTGAAGTTTCTAAATAATAAATTGGCTGAAATTTGTTTTAGTTAAAAATAATTTTGCAGATGTTTTTGTAATTGTTGTTTTTATAATTTTGTCGCTAACAAATATTTACGTTAATGTTATGATTTTGATGAAGAAACAAATGCGTAGAGGTGAAATTTTAACACGTAGTTTATTGATCAGGAATCAGTTAAAGCATGTTTTGACCATAACTTTTTTATTTGATAATTTTGCAAAATTCAAGTTTTAGTTTCTATGCTATAAAATAGCTAAAGTTTTCCTTACTTTTGTTGGATGAGATTGCGTTACTTTTTGGTGCTAACGTGTGTTAACGAATTTGTACAATGCGCTGACATTTGGAAGCAAAATTCTAGCTTGCGATTTTTAGAACATAAGTTAGCTATAACTTGTTTTGCTTAGCTGACAAACTTAGGTTATCGTAGACTTGTCATAAAAGTGCTCATGTAATCTAATTCTTACAGTATTTGTTTTCAAACATATAAATTATACCAGTAGACGAATATCAATTATGCAAATCAACGGTACTAAATTTATTAATCATTTTTTTTATTTAAAATCCTTTTGAAATAATTATTACTTCATATGAAATCTAATTGTTTCCCATACATTTTACAAAATAGATTGTTTTTATGATGAGATTAAGCAGGGGTCTGTTTAGAAGAAATTTGGGTCCGTTAACGGACCCTTCACAAAATATCTTTTCATAAAAACGGACCCTTCACAAAATATTTTAACTTAAAAACGGACCCTTCACAAAATATTTTAACTTAAAAACGGACCCTTCACAAAATTATTTTTCTTTTAATCGGACCCTTCACAAATTTGTTTATCTTCATTATTATTTTGTTAATCGAATAAACCCTTTCCAGGGCAGAAAACAAGAAAGACGGATGTAAACGAATTAAGTTTTGTCTTCGGCAGACGATTCTTCCATTATTCATCCGAAATTAATATTCTGCGTTCAACAGCATAGGCTAAATACCAAATATTTGTATGTTGCATCTCTAATTTAGAAGGAGCAATTGTTGTTTATTTTTTAAAATTTTTATTTTTTTAATTACAATTTTACAGTGTTGAGCATAATCTTGTATGTCTATACAATTTAAAAACTCTATGAAAAAATTTTCTTTTGCAATAACGGCCCCTATTTGCACAAATTCATAAAAGCGGACCCTGGTTGAAAGAATGTGAGTAATTTTTTCACAATTTCACGAAAAACGGACCTTTCACAAAATGTCTGGACAGACCCCTGGATTAAGTTACTAAATAGAATTGATCAGTATTTTGTAAGACCGATAGTTTTATTAAGAATTTCAACTTCATGCTACATCAATTTTTATCTTTTTACAAATGTAACGAAAACTTCTAAATTTATTTTTTTCTGACAAAGAGGGAAGATAACGAGCAATGCTTATGGAAGATATAAAATTTCCCCTCATTTTTACAGACTAACGACTTACTGCAATGAGCTAATGTTATACACTTGCCGCCGGGCTGACCATTGGAGGTTTTCGTGGTTTTCTTCTCCATGTAACGCAAATGTTGGCTAATTTCATCAAAAATTTCTTCACTAAGACTAATTTGTCCCAATGCTTGATCGGATATTGTAGCTGAGACTGGTAGTGAATTCAATGTTCAACGCCAGGCTTTAATATAAATTGAGCTAATGTTTAAAGGTAAAATATTAACTTATGCTTTATAGGTCAAAAGTTATCTAAAACTTATTTTGACAAGAACCATTTTGTCACTTATCGTGGGCTGACGTTTGACGATAAAATACAAATTTGTTGTTTTATGTTTAAGTGCTATAGGTTCTTGTCTAGTTTATAGGTTTGTGTTTTTTTTTTTTCGAAAAAGAATAGCTAAAGCACTGTTCCCTATTATATATTATACTACTAAACCAAATATTCGATTTGTACATTGGATACCGAAAACTATCCTAACAATTTTATCCTTCTTAGAAAAAAATATATGTAGTTGATTCTGTAGATTGCGTGATTGCCATTATTTAAAAATTGAAATATGAAATGTAAGATAAAAAATTTTCTTTAAAAATCTGTAGAATTTTATCTAAAGGTAAAATTATTTTTAAACTCCTTAACATTGGTATACATTACAAATGAGAAAAATAGTCTTCATATATTAAATATTTGTTTATTAAGACCTGTTAATAGAATGTCACTATATTTTAAACCACAAGGTTGATAAATTTATTAAATTACCAGTATTTATATGTTTATCATTTTATAAAGAAAAGATTTGGGATAATATAGCAACAAGTTACACTTTATTTTTTCCAAATGTGACATTTCTGCATCAAACTGTTCCTATTAATTGTTTGGGAAGATTCTTTCAACATATTTCCCGAAGTTCCATTTAATGACAACAAATATCGAATATATCTTTTCACATACACAGAAAACCGCAAACGTTACATCACGAGAAAAACCATGAAAACCTTTTATGATTAGCCCAACGGTAAAGTGATTTAACACATGACCCATTCCATTATGATGATATTTTATTTAAAATTTCTGGTCGGTGGAAGCCGGGAGTAGAACCCATATAAACCAGTCATCGAACCCAAGAAACCAAGAGGAAATTCTTTTTTTTTTTTTTTTTTTTTTTTTGCTGAGCCAACGTGACTCCTTTTACAATTTTATTTTATAACCATCGTTGTACAATCGACCCAATGTTGGACTTACGAACTAACTCATGATCCGTCTGCCACTTCGGATACTTTACGCCAGCACTGTGATCGATGCGAGCTAGGTGCGGAATTCGAATCGACTAGCCATCACCGGGATTCGAACCTTGTTCACCTCATTGGAAGGCCAGCACTCTATCCCCTGAACCATCACGGCATTAAAACTATGTCTTACATATTGCCTTTAAATATACCAACTGTGCAATTTTCCTATTAATTTTTCAATAGTAGCATATTTAAACACGCCGTGAATAACTGGAACTGTGAGTAACAATTAAGTATAAAACTATACTTCGCAAGAGCTTAAAGTTGGTAAAGAGGAAAAGCCAACATAAGAGAAAAAATATAATTAATTGATCAGATCTTAGGGTCCTAATCAGCCACTTAGCAAAGCAAAAATTTTCAACGCCCTTTAAAAAAGAAGTATTTGAATTCTTTTTTGCAAATTGTTTACTAGATTTGATATGATAATTTTTTTATACTGTTAAGTGTTATTAACTAATTATCTCACAAAAACATTAATTTCGTGGCTAATTGTTCCTTACTATAAGGCTATAAATATTTAACAAAAAATTGCACAACAGTTTGTTTTTCAAAAAAAGATAAAAGCGTTGAAATTCAGAAGTAAATCCTATTCGGTTGCGAAGAAATATTTACAAAAGTTGAAGTATTTGGGACGTTTTCGTTTTGTAAATTTTTCTCTGAGACCATATTGAGAAGACAAATTTTAGCTTGATCATTAATTTTTTTTCTCCAATGCTTACCTTGATAATGGCCTAGGTCATACAGGCACCTGGCAGATTTGTTGGCTACTCTTTCATGGGTACCTTATTAGGTGGGCCAACGTTGCTCCTTCAGTAAGGACCGATAGTACAGAGAAGGAAAGAACTTCCATGCCTTGTCCGTGATTCGAACCCATAACCTTTCTGATGCAACAGTAATTCCCTAACTCTTACACAGGTTGGTCGGCGCTTGATCTTTAAATAACGTAAATAAAAATTGCAATTTCTAATTCTTTTCAAAATAACGTGGTTCTAGAAAATAAACCTACTTTAAGTAATAAAAAGCTACTTTAAGTAATAATTAGGTTCAATGTGATGTCAAAGTCATAAACTCAGCTAATACGGTGAAATGCAGGAATTTTAAACTTTTTCATTTTTTTTTAAATGATTCCGTCTTTGAAATGTTTGATACCTTCTTTTTTCAATCGTTAGGATAAAATAAGTACAAAAGCAACTAAAAATTTACCATGGAAAATAATATTTGGAGAATAATATCTCCATAATGAACCATCTTTAGAAATAAAAAAGAAAATATTTTGATTTACTCGTATATGGAGACATATACAAATAAAGTATTGCTTTTTTTTTCAACTTTTGGCCCCTTTCTCTCCCCCCTCACTCCTAGTCACAAAAATCAAGCAAATCTTATCCTATGATTACGTAAGAAAGTAACAACACACCACCTGGATCTAACTTTGAGTTTTCCTGAAGTAATATAATTTTAGCTAAAAACATTAGGTAGGGTATTTCAATTGATTTTATAAAAGTTTGGGAAGAATATTCTTTAGAAATATTTCCTGATTTTCGTGAAATGGTTATAAATGGTAACATAAAAGCGATTTGTGTCCAACTTTTTCCTTATTCGTACTGAACTTCTGTTTTAAATGTGAAGTAATTTTAATTGTAATTTTCCCTCAATCATTGTTCTACTTTTTATTTATTTTTTTAATTTTTAAAAATGATGTGATTTAAATGCCTTACGTAGGCGTTGCTCGTTTCCCGCGTGCTACTTGTCACAAAAAAGAAAGTAAATCACAAATCTACATCCCTCTTATGTCATAAAGTTTGAAAGGTCCCTATGAAGCCGAGATGAGTCAGGGGATAGAGCGTTCGCCTTTCAGTGAGATGAACCGGGGTTCGATCCCGGCGATGACTGGTCGATACGAATTCCGCATCCCGCTTGCACCGACCACTGTGCTGACGTGATATATCCTCAGTGGTAGACAGATCGTGGGTTAGATTCCCCTTGCCGTCTGGCTAACCGTGGGAGGTTCTCGTGTTCTTCCTCTCCATATAATGCAAATGGGGGTTTGTTCCATCAGAGTCTTCCAACAAGGCAAATTTCTCCCAATACTTGATCCAGGAGTTTCCTTGTCTTCTGGATTGGGTTCGAAATTACGAGGCTATGGAATTGAACATTTGTATTCATAAACCCAAAAATTCAGTCGGCTGTTCAACGACGGTTATAAAATAAAATATAAAATAGAAAGGTTTCTATAGTGTTGCATAAATATTTATATAATTTTAACCAATGTGTCGTGTTTTTTCAGGTTTTGAACACTATATGGTATACAAATCCCTCCAAGAGTCGATGTCTTAGATTATTAAAGGTAAGTCAGAAGAATTTAATCTTCCTATTAACCAGCGTTTATAAAAGAATATATATATTAATAGCGAACATAATTTCGTATACATAAAAGAAATTACATTTAAGACTTGCCACATATCTGAAAAGGAGACAACATATATTAACGACATAAAAAAACTGTATTTTTAGTCAAGAAAATGTATGAGGCTTTCTAATTATGTTAAAACCATTTTTTAAAAAAACAAGAAATTTCATAACGGAAAAAAGCCACGATATAAGCAGATTAAAATAATTATTTTTTCTGCTGAAAGCATTTAATATCTTGACGTAGACTTAAAAAAATTGGTTAAAAAACTTTAATCAATGAATTATAAATAACAATTGTAACTTTAGCGTCGTGATAGGGAATAAGGTTTTCTAATAATGATAATAAAACCATTTCGTGATTCATCCCCTGTAGTATTAAATAATTTAAGTTTTATTGAAATGTCTCGATAAAAAATGGTACATTCTCCAATTAAAATAAAGCTGTTTCTAAATAAATTGCAATGTAGCGAATAATAAAATTAATTGAACTTAATACTATCATAATTGTCCTAAAATGCGATAAAAAATAAAGAAAAATCTTGTTTATAAATAAGCAGAAGTCATTTTGTCGTATCTTCGAATATGGCTTAATTTTGCGTGAAAAATGATCAATGAATTTCATATGCAAATGTCTTACTACATCGTCTAAATAATAAATGATGCGTAATCAAAGTATGAAGTTAAGCGTACAATTAAATAAAGAATAAAATTTAATATTAAGCGCTAAATAAAAATTGCATACAATAAATGCATAAAACATAAAGTAAAGCGAAAATATAAGGTGTAAAATATTTAATGAAGTAAAAAGAAAGCCTAATATGAAGTAATACTTAATACATTGAGTAGCAATTGTAACAGAGAATAAAGAATAGTAAAGTTTGAAGTATCAGGGAAATTTAAAGCGTAATATATGAAGTATAGGATAAAGTGTTAAGTAAAGAGTGAGATATATAGTGAAGCAAAAAATAAATTTAAAAAAGAGTCACGCGTAAGTAACTGAAAGCGCAAAATATGAAAGTAAAGCTTAAAGTAAAAAGGGGATGGTAAAAATCTAAAAGAATAAAAAGGGAAATATGGAAAAAAAAGTAAAGCATAGTAGAAAGTATATCGTAAAGTAATGTGTAAAACATAAACAAACTCGTAAAACGAATAAAGTGTAAACTCAAGTAAAGCGTGTAATATATAGTAAAAGTGTAAAATAACGCGTTAAATATAAAATAAAATAGAGAATAATATAAAGCAGAAGATATAAAAAAAAACTGCAATGCGTAAAAAATGAAATAAAGTAAATATTGAACTATAAAGCAAAGCGTAAGGTAGAAAGTATATTATATTTTTGAAATATAATAAAAAGGAAAGTGTAAAGTAAAGAAGCCACTAAAGTATAATATAGTAAAAAGTACAGCTTAGTTTAAAACAAAGTATTAAGTAAAACAAAATGTGGTATATAAATTAAATCATAAAATGTAAAGTAAAGCGTAAAGTAAAAAGCGGAAAGCATAATGTGAAAATTGTGTACACTAAAATGTAAGCGTAGAGTTAAATGTAAAGTAAGATGCGTGTCAGGTAGAAAGTATAGTTAACGATAGAGTATAAATTATAGTGTAAATTAAAATATAATGTAAGACTAAGTTTTGACTAGTCTAGTCTAATTTTGACTGAAACTAATGTAAGACCAAGATTAAACCAAGTTTAAAATTACGTGTAAAATATAAAGTTTAAAGTAAAGAGTAAAATATAAAGAAAAAAGTAAAGTAAACTAAAGCAGAAGGTTAAATAAAACGTGAAGTATAATTTACAGCTTAAGATATAAAGTGAAGTGTAAAATGTAAAGTAAAACGAGAAATATAAACTATAATGTAAAGTATAAAGTCAAGTACAAAATTTAGCGTAAAGTCTGAAGAGTAATGTGAAACATATGAAAATATAAAACCATATATATCAGTAATAAGTAAAGAGATTGAAGAAAATATTAAGTAAACTGAATGAGTTAAAATAAATTTAAATTAAAATGTTATTGAATTGTCTTAAACCTGTAATGTTTGGCTTCATGGAAATTTTTTATAAGTATGTGAAGGAATCGGTCATTTTTTTTTCATCATCGTAGAGAGTCGATGTTATTGGAATAATAAAGAAGACAGAGATATTGAAATATGAGAGAATAATTTAAGGTAGATATTTGATAAGAACTATCAAGGTAATTTCAATACCACATGTTGAATACTTGAAATATGAAACGATTCATCTTTCGACTAACAAGTCTTACGAAAAATGGTGAATAGCACTTTTGGGATTCGTTTTCAGATTTCACAAATCAAGTCGCATCGAGGTATTATGAAATAAATATATCAAATTGAATTTAGTGAATAATTTCTTAAACATACAAAAATTGTTTGTCTTTTGAACAAGCAGTAATAATGCTCTTAGTACCATTTACAACATTTAATCAGGCAAACAATAAATAAATTCCGTGCTGATAGAGAAGCAAAAGAAAAGGAAATGTGTAAATATTACGCTTAATGGAAAGTAAACGTTTTAATGTATAAGAAGTATAACAGAGTAAGAGTAAAGCATAAAAAGTTATAAACATATAAGAAAAATAAATGTGAAACAAATTGCATGATGAAAAGAAACACGTAAAATCTATTGCGTATAGCACTTAAAAGTAAAAGGAAGGCATAAGGAAAATTAACCCATAAAATTGCCCGCTAAAGAAAAGTGAAGCACGGAAAATTTAAAAAAGAAAAATAACGCTTAAAATTTAATTAAAATTTTTACAAAGAAAAATAAATGCCTAAAAACTATGCGTAAAGTAATGCGCTAAAAAGTAAGTTATAAGAATGATATGCACGCAAAAGTAACGCAAGAGAAAATAAACGCGTTAATTTAGAGCTGAGGAAATGTGAACGCATAAAAGATACGTAGAGAAGAGGAAAAAATAATACGTGGACAAGAAAACTCGAAAAAATAACACGTTATAAAAAGTAAAGCATAAAATATTTTTTTAAAAAATCTATAAATGATATATATAGTAAGTAAAGTAAGCCTTACGCTTTACTTTTTTGTAAAGCATAAAATTTGCGAAAATTATTAAAAACACATCAGAGAAAAAGATGCATAATAAAATTTATTTAAAACCGCTTAATTAAACACTCTTAAGTTACGCTTTAGAAAGTAGAGGCTTAAATATAAAGCGTATTAAAATATTAAGTGACTGAAGTAGAACAACGTGTAAAAGTGAAGTATAAAAAATAACCATGTAAAAATGACGCATAGAATAGCATGCAAAGTAAAGCATGAGAAATGTAATGAGATAAATTGAAGTGTAGAAAGCGTAAATGTAACGCATAAAAAAGTAAAAGAAACTCATAAAAAATTAAGACATACAGGAAAAAGTAGAAGATATAAAGTAAAAAGTGCGTAAAATAAGCAAATTGAAAAAAGGAAAGACGCTTCGGAAAATAATAAATAAAATTTACAAAAAACTTTAACGCATAAAGTGAAATAAAACTGTAATATATATCGTGCTAAATTAAAAATAATGCACAAGAAAAATAGACTTGAAAATGTAACGCACGGGAAAAGGAAAAGTTTCCCGCTGAGCAAAATGACGTTTAAAAGTTATGCATTAGAGTAAACTCGTAAAAGAAAAATAAAGCTTAAGAGTAACACAGAAAAAATAAATGAGTGAAAGTAACACATAGAAGTAAATTTATGCGTATGAAAAGTAAACGCGTAAAAGAAAAGTAACGCATAAAGATGTAAACGCATAAAAATATAAACGCATAAAAGAGGTAAGGCGAAAAACTGAATAATGGGCAAATTTAAAAGTTACGTCCAAGGTAAGAAAACTTCTTAAATGAAAGCTTAAGAAAAAAAGCGTAAAAGTAAAGCAGAATTAAAGTAAACATAACGCTTAGAAAAATAAAGTAACGCAACAAGAAAAGTAACTTGAAAAAAATATACATAAGTAAAGTCGTAAGAGAAAAGTAAGGCGTTGCAATAAACTTTAAAAAGAATGCATAAAAATGAAAGAATTATAGTAACCCATAAAGAAAAGTAATGTGTAAAATTAACGATAAAATAAAACATATAAGGAAAAATAAGACGTTAAATATTATGCGCAAAATTAAAAGTATCGTGAAAGAAAAGAAAATTGTTTAAGTAACTCATAGGAAAAGTTAAAATTGCTCAGTAATTAATAAAAGTAAAAACTCAAATGTAACACAGATTAATTAGATACCAAATGAATGTACTAAATAGATACCAAACTTATATACTATGCATTATTAGGCAAGCTTAGAAGGAATGGTGTAAACAGTCCTTGGTAAAGCTTAAAGATAAGCTTTACCGCAAGAATAGTTAAATTACATTCTTTTATTCAGGTAAAAGTTTTATTGATATATTGTGTATTGTTTTATTAAATCCTCTAAGTTTTAATGAGTTATATTAAGTTTATTTGAAAGCTTTCAATTGTTTAAATAGGGTTGTTTTTCAGGATCCAAAGAAAAAAGTGTATCTGCTAGTATTTTAATATTAGAATAATATTGGTAAGTGTTAATTTCGATTTTATGATCGACTTGATAGGCCAGTTCCACTTACTGTTTTACGTATTCACATGAAGGTATGTATTTCCTTACATAAGGTAAGCTTTTACTGTTTGATAAGAAAGGTTTCTTTTTTCCCTTTTTTTTAAGTTACGTAACGTACCTAATGCGATTCTAATAATCCATAATTCTAAAGAAGTAAAATAGTTTTTGCGTTGTTAAAAACAATAAACCAAGTTAAGTCGAGTTTTTTTCTCCGGTTTTTAACATTTTTGTTCAAACGTTTATTCTTTCTCGCGTTTATTGTTGCATTGTCCCCCTTTTTTTTGTGGATTCGTCTATTTAATTTTATAGTTTTCGTCTATTTAATTATTCGCCCATCTGTGTATTTTAACGGTAATTTACGTTCCTGTAAATTTTTGACTCGAATTTATCAATTTTTGTTACAGCCACTTGAATTATGCATTTAGATTAATCTTTAACGCCTTTTCTGTAAACTTTTTATCACTGCTATATTTCTTTAATACATTTTTCCATGTTTTAATACGTTCCCGTGAAATTTATTTTCCATTCTAGTTCTAGTTCCATTCTAGTTCTTTATTTTCCATTCCTTTTTCCATTCTAGTTGTTCCTCATCTTTTCAAGGTTCTGCTTTTTGGTGTTCGATTTTTCACTTATTCATTTATCCGGGTTTTTTTTTCTTTTTTAGTTTCTCTTAAGTTCATTTCCTTCCATTTAGCCATATTTTAGTTCGTTTCGGTGAGTTTGGTTTTGGTGTCTATTTTTCACTTTATCATTGGTTTTCCGAAGGTCATTGGCGTTTTTCTTTTCATCTCGATTTCGTGTTTCTCTTCCATTTATTCCTGGTGTTTTGTTTATCTCCTTTTCTTAGTGTTCATTTTCAGTGCTTCCATTGTTTTTGTTTTAATTTTTTTATTATGTTTATTTTCCATTTGTTGTTGGTATTTCATCTTGTTCGTCTTCCATTTCTCGTGGAGGGGTTTTCTTTTGACCTTTTAATTGTATTTGGTTTTTCGTTTGTTCACGGTGTTTTGTTTTTCGTCTTTTCATTGTGTTTTCAGTTTATTCATGGTATTTTCCGGTTTTCAGTTGGAGTTTTTTTCTTTCATTTTTTCGTTGTTTGTTATCCATTTTTTTTTGTTGTTGCTTTTGTTCATGATATCTCGGTTCTTGCATTTTCAATGTATTTGTGTTTATTCGCAATGTGTTTGTTCACGGTGCTTTTTTTTGTTCACAGTTCTTGGTGTTTTCCGCTTTTTTTTTGCTCTTTCAATATGTTTCTTTTCTGTTTGCTTATGGTATATTGTTTTCACTTTATTCATGGTGCTTAGTTTTTCGTCTTTTAATTGTGCTCGTTTTTCGGTTGTTCATTGTTTGCTTTTTTTCTTTTATTGTGTTCCCTTTTTCGTTGTTAGTTTTAAGTTTTTCATTGTTTTCCATTTTTGAATTTTTTTTTTCCTCGTTTTACATTGTTTCCGTTTTTTTATTGCTTATTTCTTTTTTTTTTCACGCTGATTTCTTTTTCGTCTTTTCATTATATTTCTCTTTCAATTGTCCATAGCTGTTTATTTTTCGTCTTTTCTTTGTGTTTCTTTTATTGGTTTGTGGTGGTTTTTTTAATGTTTGCATTTAGTTTGACTTATATTTCCTCATTTATTATTCCCATTGTCTTCGTTTGTTTTTCAGTTTTCCTTCCATCATTCGTTCTTGCATGCCTCTTGCACTTAATTTTTAAATAGTTTAAATTTTCCAAGTTTGCTTCCGATCTTCTACGAAATGAATAATTTTTAACACTTTATGACAGGTGATTTTAATACATGTTTTAGTTTTTATAGGATTATTTTGCTCAGTAGTCCTAGTGATTAAGACCTGTTTGGATGATTTAAATATGATTAATCGAGTTTGGGAACTGCTGGACATACTTAGATGCTGACCTATCGAATCGAATCACATTTGAAGAATCACTTTTGCTGTAAGTATAGAATTTTCGTTCGGTTTCATTTTATTAACTGCCTTTGAAAACTGCATACAATAAATTAAACTATTTAAACCGATTTTTTGCAACCTTAGGCAGTAAAATAGTTCTGACCATTCTTGTATGGGTGCAAATCCGAGATGATTGTCTGTATTATTCTGTTCTGATAAAATCTGCTCTAGTTCAAAAATAAATATTACTTAGTTCCGAAACAAATACGTACTCCAAAGAGTTTTATAAAAGTTGAAAGTGCCTGCAGCATTCTCTTTTTTTATATTTTAATAAAGATCAAACTGAGAAAACAAACGATAATGTATTATTTAGTTTAATGAATAATTGAGTAGATAAAAATTGGAATTTCTAATTCTTTTCAAGATAACGTTGTTCCAGAAAATATTAAGCTGAAATGTTCCTTCCTTTGTATGTTTGACACCTTTTTCAAATGGTAAGGTTAAGAAATAGTGCGGAAACTACTTAAAAATTATTACAATATTAACTTTTTACATAAAAATTTTTGACTTGATATTTTTCATTGTTAGCGTCACTGAAAATAAGCAAATCACGTCCTATGCTTAAATGAGAAAGAAACAAAGCACTATCTTGCTCTAATTTTAGCTCTTCATGAAGTAATCAAATTTTAGAATTAAAAAAAAAATGAGGTAACTATTCAAAAAATACAATTAGTAGATATTTCAATTCATTTTATAAAAGTTTGTAAATAGTATTCATTAGTTCTGTTTTTCTGTTAAAGTTCCAAAACACATAACAGCAATTATTGTCTAATTTTTTTTCTTTTTTCAAACTTCTTTTTTTAAATTTGAAGTTAATTCAACTGATATTTTATAGGAAAAATTTAAAAGATAGTGATTTAGATGACTTTCGTAAGCATGACTCATAAAATTAGTAAATCACAAACCCCCCATCCCCTTTATGTCCTTACAAAGCAATTAAAATATTCCTATAATGTTGCATAAGTGGTTATGCAACTTCAGAATGAATAATCAATATGTGATATTTTTTCAGCTGTTGAAAACTTCATGAAAGACAAATTCAAACAAGACTTGACATCTTAGCTTTGTAAAGGTAAGCAATATAAGAGAAGAGCTTAATAATTTTCGCGTTAATATTATCCAGCATTGATATAAATTTTCAAGCAAACAAAAAGAGTATGCAATTAAAAGGAAGTAGAAAACATAAGCTCACCGGACAAAAAATTAGTCACCCAAGCGCCAATCACCGCGATGAATCTTTAGGTTTCGTTAGAAGACGCAGTGGTCAAATAATGTGCTCAACTGCTTCAACGCGATCAAAGTCAAGTAGCTATCAGCGAGATATTTTTTCTGAAGTGAAATTATGTGTAAATATAGGTAAGTGTAAGGATGTAATAGAGTGGCAAAACGGAGAAATTGTGTTTGGCCATGGCCATGGTCATAAGGTGAATTAAGTGGCTGGATATTTTGGTTTTTCAATTCCGACTGTTAACGTGTCTACAAGCAGTGGTGTAATACATGTGGTCACGAAAAAGACGTCAGGATTGTGGTCGGAAAAAGATTCTGCATGAAAGGGATCAGAGACGTGTTTCGTGACTTCTCAATCAGAATCTCTCCCAAACCCAACAGGAATTGAATGAAGGTAAGTAAATGAATGTCCATTCCAAACTGTTAGTGAGAAAACATTGCGACGAGAGCGGCATGCAATGAACTTTTGGAGTCAAACATCTCATAAGCAGCCATTGCTCGCTAAGGCACTTGCTGACTGTTCGAATGATTTATGGTATGACCAATCACGTTTTTGCCTTTATTCAAAAGGCGCATGTCATCGAGTACAACAGAGAGCAGATGAAGTATTTCATCCTGACTGCGCAAGGTCAATTTCAAGTAGAAGGTTAGTCTGTCATATTTTCGGGGAGTTTTTCTCATTATCCATGGGGCTCCCTCACTAAGGAGACCACTAACACGAACCAGCATGTTTATTTGAGTATTCTGGATAATCAGATGATGCCTTTCAGTCAACATCTTTATGAAAAGAGTGTGCCGACATCCCTATTTTTCAAGATGACAACAGCAAAGTTCATAGGGCTGGAAGAATATGTGACTGATTTTATGAACGAACACTCAGACACTCTCTCGTATGGCAGGCAAAGTCACCCGAGTTCAACCCCATTGAAAATTTGAGGGACGTGTTGGAATAACGGGTAAAGCGCCGAAATCAGCATCCTCGCAATTTGGTGGATTTAAGCGGTTAAATCCTCAGCGAGAGTCTTGAACTGAATTCGACGTACCTGCAAAACCTTGTGGAACTCACTTCCGAACCGAATCCAGGTGATTATCGAATCGACCAGATGAAGCGGTGTTACATGCTATAAAATGCTGTTTTTCATGATTTCACTAAGATTGACTAATTTTTTGTCCGGTGTGATTAGTTTCGTATACTGAAAAGAAATTGCACTAAGACTTAAAACATTTTCAACAATAAGACAGCAAATTCTTCAGAATTAAAGCAAAAAACAGTAGTTTCGTCCAGAAAATATTTGAGTCTTTTTAAACGTGTTAAGGCCATTTTTGAAAACATGGACTCCCTTTGTGGGAAAAAAATCACGATATAAGTAAATAAAAACAATTAATTTGTCTCATGAAAGCATATAAAATCTTAACGTAACTTGAGTAATATATAAAAGCAGCACGCAAAATACAATAAATGTTAAAATTAAAAAATAACTTTTTATGCGCAATAAAAATAAATGCGTGAAGACAGGCGACAAAATAACACATAAAAAAAATAAAATATAAAAGTAGATATTGTGTTAATTAAGTAAAAAAAAAAACAAATATAGCGGGAAAAATAATGCATAAAAAAGTAAACGTGAAAGAAAAACGCTTTAGAAAAGGAGAAGCGTAAATATAGGGCGCAAAAAAATAAAAACATAAAATGTGCAGTAAAGGATAGCGATATAAATAAAAGCTTTGCGTAAAATTAATTATAAGAAAAGGAAACAAAGGTATTACATAAAGAAAAAAAAACGTTAATTATAATAAGGTGTAGATTTAGTATTAAATAAACGTAAAAACGAGTAAATGTGGCGTATAAAAAAACGAAGAAATAAAAGCATCGCATAAAAATGTCAGCCATGTACAAGAAGAAAAAACGCTTCGAGTAAAGTATAAAAGCTATGTCTAAAATACAATAAAATATAAAATGAAACATAACTTTTTGCACGCAAGAAAAATAAATGCGTGAAGGCGAAAAAATAACTCATAAAAAATATATATAAAGTAGATATTGTTTTAATTAAGTAAAAAAAACAAATATAGCGGGAAAAATAATCCATAAAAAAGTAAACGTGAAAAAAAAAAACACTTAAGAAGAAAAGCGTAAATATAGGGCGTAAAAAAAATAAAAACGTAAAATGTACGGTAAAGGTTAGCGATATAAATAAAAGCAATGCGTAAAATTAATTGTAAGAAAAGGAAACAAAAGTATTACATGAAGAAGAAAAAAACGTAAATTATAATAAGGAGTAAATTTAGTATTAAATAAACGTAGAAATGAGTAAATGTGGCGCATAAGAAAACGAAGAAATAAAAGCAGCTCATAAAAATGTCAGCCATGTACAAGAAGAAAATACGCTTCGAGTAAAGTATAAAAGCTATGTCCAAAATACTATAAAATGTAAAATTAAACATAACTTTTTATGCGCAAGAAAAATAAATGCGTGAAGACAGGCGAAAAAATAACTCATGAAAAAAATTATATATAAAGTAGATATTGTGTTAATTAAGTAAAAAAAAACAAATATAGCGGGAAAAATAATGCATAAAAAAGTAAACGTGAAAAAAAAAACGCTTTAAAAGAGGAGAAGCGTAAGTATAGGGCGTAAAAAAAATAAAAACGAAAAATGTACGGTAAAGGTTAGCGATATAAATAAAAGCAATGCGTAATATTAATTATATGAAAAGGAAACGTAAATTATAATAAGGAGTAAATTTAGTATTAAATAAACGTAAAAACAAGTAAATGTGACGCATAAAAAAAACTAAGTAATAAAAGCAGCTCATAAAAATGTCAGCCATGAACAAGAAGAAAAAATGCTTCGAGTAAAGTACAAAAGCTATGTCCAAAATACAATAAAACGGAAAATTAAACATAACTTTTTACGCGCAAGAAAAATAAATGCGTGAAGACAGGCGAAAAAATAACTCATAAAAAAATATATATAAAGTAGATATTGTGTTAATTAAGTAAAAAAAACAAATATAGAGGGAAAACTAATGCATAAAAAAGTAAACGTGAAAAAAAAACGCTAAAGAAGAGGAGAAGCGTAAATATAGGGCGCAAAAAAAAAAAAATAAAAACGTAAAATGTACGGTAAAGGATAGCGATATAAATAAAAGCAATGCGTAAAATTAATTATAAGAAAAGGAAACAAAAGTATGACATGAAGAAAAAGAAAACGTAAATTATAATAAGGAGTAAATTTAGTATTAAATAAACGTAGAAACGAGTAAATGTGGCGCATGAAAAAAACGAAGAAATAAAAGCAGCGCATAAAAATGTCAGCCATGTACAAGAAGAAAAAACGCTTCGAGTAAAGTATAAAAGCTATGTCCAAAATACTAAAAAATGTAAAATTAAACATAACTTTTTATGCGCAAGAAAAATAAATCATAAAAAAAATTATATATAAAGTAGATATTGTGTTAATTAAGTAAAAAAAAACAAAACAAATATAGCGAGAAAAATAATGCATAAAAAAGTAAACGTGAAAAAATAACGATTTAAAGGAGGAGAAGCGTAAATATAGGGCGTGAAAAAAATAAAAACGTAAAATGTACGGTATAGGTTAGCGATGTAAATAAAAGCAATGCGCAAAATTAATTATAAGAAAAGAAAACAAAAGTATTACGTAAAGAAAAAACAAACGTAAATTATAATAAGGAGTAAATTTAGTATTAAATAAACGTAGAAGCGAGTAAATGTGGCGCAAAAAAAACCGAAGAAAAAAAAGCAGCGCATAAAAATGTCAGCCATGTACAAGAAGAAAATACGCTTCGAGTAAAGTATAAAAGCTATGTCCAAAATACAATAAAATGTAAAATTAAACATAACTTTTTATGCGCAAGAAAAATAAATGCGTGAAGACAGGCCAAAAAAAAAAAACTCATAAAAAAATATATATATGAAGTAGATATTGTGTTAATTAAGTAAAAAAAAGCGAATATAGCGGGAAAAATAATGCATAGAAAAGTAAACGTGAAAAAAAAAAACGCTTTAGAAGAGGAGAAGCATAAGCATAGGGCGTAAAAAAAATAAAAACGTAAAATGTACGGTAAAGGTTAGCGATATAAATAAAAGCAATGCGTAAAATTAATTATAAGAAAAGGAAACAAAAGTATGACATGGAGAAAAAGAAAACGTAAATTATAATAAGGAGTAAATTTAGTATTAAATAAACGTAGAAACGAGTAAATGTGGCGCATGAAAAAAAACGAAGAAATAAAAGCAGCGCATAGAAATGTCAGCCATGTACAAGAAGAAAAAACGCTTCGAGTAAAGTATAAAAGCTATGTCCAAAATACAATAAAATGTAAAATGAAACATAACTTTTTATGCGCAAGAAAAAGAAATACGTGAAGACAGGCGAAAAAAAAACTCATAAAAAAAATATATATATAAAATAGATATTGTGTTAATTAAGTAAAAAAAACGAATATAGCGGGAAAAATAATGCATAAAAAAGTAAACGTGAAAAAAAACGCTAAAGAAGAAGAGAAGCGTAAATATAGGGCGCAAAAAAAAATAAAAACGTAAAATGTACGGTAAAGGTTAGCGATATAAATAAAAGCAATGCGTAAAATTAATTATAAGAAAAGGAAACAAAAGTATGACATGAAGAAAAAGAAAACGTAAATTATAATAAGGAGTAAATTTAGTATTAAATAAACGTAGAAACGAGTAAATGTGGCGCATGAAAAAAACGAAGAAATAAAAGCAGCGCATAAAAATGTCAGCCATGTACAAGAAGAAAAAATGCTTCGAGTAAAGTACAAAAGCTATGTCCAAAATACAATAAAATGTAAAATTAAACATAACCATTTACGCGCTAGAAAAATAAATGCGTGAAGACAGGCGAAAAAATAACTCATAAAAAAATAAAATATAAGGTAGATATTGTGTTAATTAAGTAAAATAAATAAATATAGAGGGAAAAATAATGCATAAAAAAGTAAACGTGAAAAAAAAACGCTAAAGAAGAGGATAAGCGTAAGCATAGGGCGTAAAAAAAATAAAAACGTAAAATGTACGGTAAAGGTTAGCGATATAAATAAAAGCAATGCGTAAAATTAATTATATGAAAAGGAAACAAAAGTATTACATGAGGAAAAAAAACGTAAATTATAATAAGGAGTAAATTTAGTATTAAATAAACGTGAAAACAAGTAAATGTGACGCATAAAAAAACTAAGTAATAAAAACAGCTCATAAAAATGTCAGCCATGTACAAGAAGAAAAAACGCTTCGAGTAAAGTATAAAAGCTATGTCCAAAATACAATAAAATGTAAAATTAAACATAACTTTAAGCGCAAGAAAAATAAATGCGTGAAGACAGGCGAAAAAATAACTCATGAAAAATTAAAATATAAGGTAGATATTGTGTTAATTAAGTAAAAAAAATAAATATAGAGGGAAAAATAATGCATAAAAAAGTAAACGTGAAAAAAAACGCTAAAGAAGAAGAGAAGCGTAAATATAGGGCGCAAAAAAAAATAAAAACGTAAAATGTACGGTAAAGGTTAGCGATATAAATAAAAGCAATGCGTAAAATTAATTATAAGAAAAGGAAACAAAAGTATGACATGAAGAAAAAGAAAACGTAAATTATAATAAGGAGTAAATTTAATATTAAATAAACGTAGAAACGAGTAAATGTGGCGCATGAAAAAAACGAAGAAATAAAAGCAGCGCATAAAAATGTCAGCCATGTACAAGAAGAAAAAATGCTTCGAGTAAAGTACAAAAGCTATGTCCAAAATACAATAAAATGTAAAATTAAACATAACTTTTTACGCGCTAGAAAAATAAATGCGTGAAGACAGGCGAAAAAATAACTCATAAAAAAATAAAATATAAGGTAGATATTGTGTTAATTAAGTAAAAAAAATAAATATAGAGGGAAAAATAATGCATAAAAAAGTAAACGTGAAAAAAAAACGCTAAAGAAGAGGATAATCGTAAGCATAGGGCGTAAAAAAAATAAAAACGTAAAATGTACGGTAAAGGTTAGCGATATAAATAAAAGCAATGCGTAAAATTAATTATAAGAAAAGGAAACAAAAGTATGACATGAAGAAAAAGAAAACGTAAATTATAATAAGGAGTAAATTTAGTATTAAATAAACGTAGAAACGAGTAAATGTGGCGCATGAAAAAAACGAAGAAATAAAAGCAGCGCATAAAAATGTCAGCCATGTACAAGAAGAAAAAACGCTTCGAGTAAAGTATAAAAGCTATGTCCAAAATACAATGAAATGTAAAATTAAACATAACTTTTTATGCGCAAGAAAAATAAATGCGTGAAGACAAGCGAAAAAATAACTCATAAAAAAAATATATATAAAGTAGATATTGTGTTAATTAAGTAAAAAAAAACAAATATAGCGGGAAAAATAATGCATAAAAAAGTAAACGTGAAAAAAAAACGCTTTAAAAGAGGAGAAGCGTAAGTATAGGGCGTAAAAAAAATAAAAACGAAAAATGTACGATAAAGGTTAGCGATATAAATAAAAGCAATGCGTAATATTAGTTATATGAAAAGGAAACAAAAGTATTACATGAGGGAAAAAAACGTAAATGATAATAAGGAGTAAATTTAGTATTAAATAAACGTAAAAACAAGTAAATGTGACGCATAAAAAAAACTAAGTAATTAAAGCAGCTCATAAAAATGTCAGCCATGTACAAGAAGAAAAAATGCTTCGAGTAAAGTACAAAAGCTATGTCCAAAATACAATAAAACGGAAAATTAAACACAACTTTTTACGCGCAAGAAAAATAAATGCGTGAAGACAGGCGAAAAAATAACTCATAAAAAAATAAAATATAAGGTAGATATTGTGTTAATTAAGTAAAAAAAATAAATATAGAGGGAAAAATAATGCATAAAAAAGTAAACGTGAAAAAAAAACGCTAAAGAAAAGGAGAAGCGTAAATATAGGGCGCAAAAAAAAATAAAAACGTAAAATGTACGGTAAAGGTAAGCGATATAAATAAATGCAATGCGTAAAATTAATTATAAGAAAAGGAGACAAAAGTATTACATGAAGAAAAAAAAAACGCAAATTATAATAAGGAGTAAATTTAGTATTAAATAAACGTAGAAACGAGTAAATGTGGCGCATAAAAAAACGAAGAAATCAAAGCAGCGCATAAAAATGTCGGCCATGTACAAGAAGAAAAAACGCTTCGAGTAAAGTATAAAAGCTATGTCCAAAATACAATAAAATGTAAAATTAAACATAACTTTTAGCGCGCAAGAAAAATAAATGCGTGAAGACAGGCGAAAAAATAACTCATGAAAAATTAAAATATAAGGTAGATATTGTGTTAATTAAGTAAAAAAAATAAATATAGAGGGAAAAATAATGCATAAAAAAGTAAACGTGAAAAAAAACGCTAAAGAAGAAGAGAAGCGTAAATATAGGGCGCAAAAAAAAATAAAAACGTAAAATGTACGGTAAAGGTTAGCGATATAAATAAAAGCAATGCGTAAAATTAATTATATGAAAAGGAAACAAAAGTATTACATAAATAAACAGAACACGTAAATTATAATAAGGAGTAAATTTAGTATTAAATAAACGTAGAAACGAGTAAATGTGGCGCGTAGAAGACGAAGAAATTAAAGCAGCGCATAAAAATGTCAGCCATGTACAAAAAGAAAAAATGCTTCGAGTAAAGTATAAAAGCTATGTCCAAAATACAATAAAATGGAAGATTAAACATATCTTTTTACGCGCAAGAAAAATAAATGCGTGAAGACAGGCGAAAAAATAACTCATGAAAAATTAAAATATAAGGTAGATATTGTGTTAATTAAGTAAAAAAAATAAATATAGAGGGAAAATTAATGCATAAAAAAGTAAACGTGAAAAAAAACGCTAAAGAAGAAGAGAAGCGTAAATATAGGGCGCAAAAAAAAATAAAAACGTAAAATGTACGGTAAAGGTTAGCGATATAAATAAAAGCAATGCGTAAAATTAATTATAAGAAAAGGAAACAAAAGTATGACATGAAGAAAAAGAAAACGTAAATTATAATAAGGAGTAAATTTAATATTAAATAAACGTAGAAACGAGTAAATGTGGCGCATGAAAAAAACGAAGAAATAAAAGCAGCGCATAAAAATGTCAGCCATGTACAAGAAGAAAAAATGCTTCGAGTAAAGTACAAAAGCTATGTCCAAAATACAATAAAATGTAAAATTAAACATAACTTTTTACGCGCTAGAAAAATAAATGCGTGAAGACAGGCGAAAAAATAACTCATAAAAAAATAAAATATAAGGTAGATATTGTGTTAATTAAGTAAAAAAAATAAATATAGAGGGAAAAATAATGCATAAAAAAGTAAACGTGAAAAAAAACGCTAAAGAAGAAGAGAAGCGTAAATATAGGGCGCAAAAAAAATAAAAACGTAAAATGTACGGTAAAGGTTAGCGATATAAATAAAAGCAATGCGTAAAATTAATTATAAGAAAAGGAAACAAAAGTATGACATGAAGAAAAAGAAAACGTAAATTATAATAAGGAGTAATTTTAGTATTAAATAAACGTAGAAACGAGTAAATGTGGCGCATGAAAAAAACGAAGAAATAAAAGCAGCGCATAAAAATGTCAGCCATGTACAAGAAGAAAAAATGCTTCGAGTAAAGTACAAAAGCTATGTCCAAAATACAATAAAATGTAAAATTAAACATAACTTTTTACGCGCTAGAAAAATAAATGCGTGAAGACAGGCGAAAAAATAACTCATAAAAAAATAAAATATAAGGTAGATATTGTGTTAATTAAGTAAAATAAATAAATATAGAGGGAAAAATAATGCATAAAAAAGTAAACGTGAAAAAAAAACGCTAAAGAAGAGGATAAGCGTAAGCATAGGGCGTAAAAAAAATAAAAACGTACGTAAAATGTACGGTAAAGGTTAGCGATATAAATAAAAGCAATGCGTAAAATTAATTATATGAAAAGGAAACAAAAGTATTACATGAGGAAAAAAAAACGTAAATTATAATGAGGAGTA
Organism: Parasteatoda tepidariorum; assembly: GCF_982258835.1. Taxonomy (NCBI): domain Eukaryota; kingdom Metazoa; phylum Arthropoda; class Arachnida; order Araneae; family Theridiidae; genus Parasteatoda; species Parasteatoda tepidariorum. The sequence goes on from NC_141758.1 coordinate 105,802,809, forward strand.
AATTTAGTATTAAATAAACGTGAAAACAAGTAAATGTGACGCATAAAAAAAACTAAGTAATAAAAACAGCTCATAAAAATGTCAGCCATGTACAAGAAGAAAAAACGCTTCGAGTAAAGTATAAAAGCTATGTCCAAAATACTATAAAATGTAAAATTAAACATAACTTTTTATGCGCAAGAAAAATAAATCATAAAAAAAATTATATATAAAGTAGATATTGTGTTAATTAAGTAAAAAAAAAAAAAAAACAAATATAGCGGGAAAAATAAATCATAAAAAAGTAAACGTGAAGAAATAACGCTTTAGAAGAGGAGAAGCGTAAATACAGGGCGTAAAAAAAAATAAAAACGTAAAATGTACGGTAAAGGTAAGCGATATAAATAAATGCAATGCGTAAAATTAATTATAAGAAAAGGAGACAAAAGTATTACATGAAGAAAAAAAAAACGTAAATTATAATAAGGAGTAAATTTAATATTAAATAAACGTAGAAACGAGTAAATGTGGCGCATGAAAAAAACGAAGAAATAAAAGCAGCGCATAAAAATGTCAGCCATGTACAAGAAGAAAAAATGCTTCGAGTAAAGTATAAAAGCTATGTCCAAAATACAATAAAATGTAAAATTAAACATTACTTTTTATGCGCAAGAAAAATAAATGCGTGAAGACAGGCGAAAAAAAAAAATTCATAAAAAAAATATATATATAAAGTAGATATTGTGTTAATTATGTAAAAAAAGGCGAATATAGCGGGAAAAATAATGCATAAAAAAGTAAACGTAAAAAAAAACGCTTTAGAAGAGGATAAGCGTAAGCATAGGGCGTAAAAAAATAAAAACGTAAAATGTACGGTAAAGGTTAGCGATATAAATAAAAGCAATGCGTAAAATTAATTATAAGAAAAGGAAACAAAAGTATGACATGAAGAAAAAGAAAACGTAAATTATAATAAGGAGTAAATTTAGTATTAAATAAGCGTAGAAGCGAGTAAATGTGGCGCATAAAAAAAACGAAGAAAAAAAAGCAGCACATAAAAATGTCAGCCATGTACAAGAAGAAAATACGCTTCGAGTAAAGTATAAAAGCTATGTCCAAAATACTATAAAATGTAAAATTAAACATAACTTTTTATGCGCAAGAAAAAGAAATACGTGAAGACAGGCGAAAAAAAACTCATAAAAAAATATATATATAAAATAGATATTGTGTTAATTAAGTAAAAAAAACGAATATAGCGGGAAAAATAATGCATAAAAAAAGTAAAAGTGAAAAAAAAACGCTTTAGAGGAGGAGAAGCGTAAGCATAGGGCGTAAGAAAAGTTAAAACGTAAAATGTACGGTAAAGCATAGCGATATAAATAAAAGCAATGCGTAAAATTAATTAAAAAAAAAGGAAACAAAAGTATGACATGAAGAAAAAAAACGTAAATTATAATAGGGAGTAAATTTAGTATTAAATAAACGTAGAAAGGAGTAAATGTGGCGCGTAGAAGACGAAGAAATTAAAGCAGCGCATAAAAATGTCAGCCATGTACAAAAAGAAAAAATGCTTCGAGTAAAGTATAAAAGCTATGTCCAAAATACAATAAAATGGAAGATTAAACATAACTTTTTATGCGCAAGAAAAATAAATGCGTGAAGACAGGCGAAAAAATAACTCATGAAAAAAATAAAATATAAAGTAGATGTTGTGTTAGTTAAGTAAAAAAAACAAAAACAAATATAGCGGGAAAAATAATGCATAAAAAAGTAAACGTGAAAAAATAACGTTTTAAAGGAGGAAAAGCGTAAATATAGGGCGTTAAAAAAAATAAAAACGTAAAATGTACGGTAAAGGTTAGCGGTATAAATAAAAGCAATGCGTAAAATTAATTATAAGAAAAGGAAACAAAAGTATGACATGAAGAAAAAGAAAACGTAAATTATAATAAGGAGTAAATTTAGTATTAAATAAACTTAGAAACGAGTAAATGACGCATAAAGAAAACGAAGAAATAAAAGCAGCTCATAAAAATGTCAGCCATGTACAAGAAGAAAAAACGCTTCGAGTAAAGTATAAAAGCTATGTCCAAAATACAATAAAATGTAAAATTAAACATAACTTTAAGCGCAAGAAAAATAAATGCGTGAAGACAGGCGAAAAAATAACTCATGAAAAATTAAAATATAAGGTAGATATTGTGTTAATTAATTAAGAAAAATAAATATAGAGGGAAAAATAATGCATAAAAAAGTAAACGTGAAAAAAAACGCTAAAGAAGAAGAGAAGCGTAAATATAGGGCGCAAAAAAAAATAAAAACGTAAAATGTACGGTAAAGGTTAGCGATATAAATAAAAGCAATGCGTAAAATTAATTATATGAAAAGGAAACAAAAGTATTACATAAATAAACAGAACACGTAAATTATAATAAGGAGTAAATTTAGTATTAAATAAACGTAGAAACGAGTAAATGTGGCGCGTAGAAGACGAAGAAATTAAAGCAGCGCATAAAAATGTCAGCCATGTACAAAAAGAAAAAATGCTTCGAGTAAAGTATAAAAGCTATGTCCAAAATACAATGAAATGTAAAATTAAACATAACTTTTTATGCGCAAGAAAAATAAATGCGTGAAGACAAGCGAAAAAATAACTCATAAAAAAAATATATATAAAGTAGATATTGTGTTAATTAAGTAAAAAAAAAAAACAAATATAGCGGGAAAAATAAATCATAAAAAAGTAAACGTGAAGAAATAACGCTTTAGAAGAGGAGAAGCGTAAATATAGGGCGAAAAAAAAATAAAAACGTAAAATGTACGATAAAGGTAAGCGATATAAATAAATGCAATGCGTAAAATTAATTATAAGAAAAGGAGACAAAAGTATTACATGAAGAAAAAAAAACGCAAATTATAATAAAGAGTAAATTTAGTATTAAATAAACGTAGAAACGAGTAAATGTGGCGCGTAGAAGATGAAAAAATTAAAGCAGCGCATAAAAATGTCAGCCATGTACGAAAAGAAAAAATGCTTCGAGTAAAGTATAAAAGCTATGTCCAAAATACAATAAAATGGAAGATTAAACATATCTTTTTACGCGCAAGAAAAATAAATGCGTGAAGACAGGCGAAAAAATAACTCATGAAAAATTAAAATATAAGGTAGATATTGTGTTAATTAAGTAAAAAAAATAAATATAGAGGGAAAAATAATGCATAAAAAAGTAAACGTGAAAAAAAACGCTAAAGAAGAAGAGAAGCGTAAATATAGGGCGCAAAAAAAAAATAAAAACGTAAAATGTACGGTAAAGGTTAGCGATATAAATAAAAGCAATGCGTAAAATTAATTATAAGAAAAGGAAACAAAAGTATGACATGAAGAAAAAGAAAACGTAAATTATAGTAAGGAGTAAATTTAGTATTAAATAAACGTAGTAACGAGTAAATGTGGCGCATGAAAAAAACGAAGAAATAAAAGCAGCGCATAAAAATGTCAGCCATGTACAAGAAGAAAAAATGCTTCGAGTAAAGTACAAAAGCTATGTCCAAAATACAATAAAACGTAAAATTAAACATAACTTTTTACGCGCTAGAAAAATAAATGCGTGAAGACAGGCGAAAAAATAACTCATAAAAAAATAAAATATAAGGTAGATATTGTGTTAATTAAGTAAAATAAATAAATATAGAGGGAAAAATAATGCATAAAAAAGTAAACGTGAAAAAAAAACGCTAAAGAAGAGGATAAGCGTAAATATAGGGCGTAAGAAAAAATAAAAACGTAAAATGTACGGTAAAGGTAAGCGATATAAATAAATGCAATGCGTAAAATTAATTATAAGAAAAGGAGACAAAAGTATTACATGAAGAAAAAAAAAACGTAAATTATAACAAGGAGTAAATTTAGTATTAAATAAACGTAGAAACGAGTAAATGTGGCGCATAAAAAAACGAAGAAATCAAAGCAGCGCATAAAAATGTCGGCCATGTACAAGAAGAAAAAACGCTTCGAGTAAAGTATAAAAGCTATTTCCAAAATACAGTAAAATGTAAAATTAAACATAACTTTTTATCCGCAAGAAAAATAAATGTGTGAAAAAATAACTAATAAAAAAATAAAATATAAAGTAGATATTGTGTTAATTAAGTAAAAAAAACAAATATAGCGGGAAAAATAATGCATAAAAAAGTAAACGTGAAAAAAAAACGCTTTAAAAGAGGAGAAGCGTAAGTAAAGGGCGTAAAAAAATTAAAAACGTAAAATGTACGGTAAAGGTTTGCGATATAAATAAAAGCAATGCGTAAAATTAATTATATGAAAAGGAAACAAAAGTATTACATAAATAAACAGAACACGTAAATTATAATAAGGAGTAAGTTTAGTATTAAATAAACGTAGAAACGAGTAAATGTGGCGCATGAAAAAAACGAAGAAATAAAAGCAGCGCATAAAAATGTCAGCCATGTGCAAGAAGAAAAAACGCTTCGAGTAAAGTATAAAAGCTATGTCCAAGATACAATAAATTGTAAAATTAAACATAACTTTTTATGCGCAAGAAAAATAAATGCGTGAAGACAGGCCAAAAAATAACTCAAAAAAAAAAAATATATATATAAAGTAGATATTGTGTTAATTAAGTAAAAAAAGCAAATATAGCGGGAAAAATAATGCATAAAAAAGTAAACGTGAAAAAAAAACGCTTTAAAAGAGGAGAAGCGTAAGTAAAGGGCGTAAAAAAAATGAAAACGTAAAATGTACGGTAAAGGATAGCGATATAAATAAAAGCAATGCGTAAAATTAATTATATGAAAAGGAAACAAAAGTATTTCATAAATGAACAGAAAACGTAAATTATAATAAGGAGTAAATTCTGTATTAAATAAACGTAGAAACGAGTAAATGTGGGGCATAAAAAAACGAGGAAATAAATGCAGTGCATAGAAATGTCAGCTATGTACAAGAAGAAAAAACGCTTTGAGTAATGTATAAAAGCTATGTCCAAAATAGTAGAGTGTAGGTAGTGCGTTATTTAAGTAAAAAAATATAAATTTAGCGATTAAAAATAATGTTTAAAAAAATTAAACATGAAAAATAAACGCTTAAGAAGAGAAGAAACGTAAATATAGAAAAAATACCGTAAAATGTATGGTGAAGGATAGCGAAATAAATAAAAACAATGCCTAAATTAATGATTAGAAAAGGAAACAAAAGTAATACATAAAGAAAAAGAAGCCTGAAATATAATAAGGAGTAATTTTAATAAAAGTATAAATGTGGCGCAATAAAGTTAAAGCCATCCAGAAGTTATAGCAATGCGTAAAAGTAAAGTATAAAAAAACAAACCGCTTAAATTAAAGAAAAAAAAACAACGTGTAAAGTACGATAAATTTTAAAAGTTAAACATAACTTTTTATGCATAAAATAAAATAAATGCGTGAGGAAAGGCGAAAAAATAACGCTTAAGAAAAATTATATATGAAGTCGATAGTGTGTTAATTAAGTAAAAAACAAATTTAACGAGTAAAAATAATGCATAAAAAAGTAACGTTTAAGAAGATCAGAAGCGTAAATATAACTTATAAAGACCAGTAAAATGTACAATAAAGTATAGCGTAAATGAATAAAAGTACTGCGCAAGAAAAGTAAACAAAAGCAATTCATTTAGAAAAGAAAGCGTAAATTTATTAAAAAAATAAACGCAGAAACGAATAAATGTAGCCCCTAAAATTAACCATAAGAAAAGTAAAAGCAAAGAAGTAAAAGTCATGTAGAAGCAAAAAAAACATACGTTTTAAGTAATGTATCAAAGCGACGTGCAAAATACAATTAATTGACACTAAACAAAACGTTTTATGCGCAAGAAAAATAAATACGTAAGGAAAGACCAAAAATTAACGCATAAGAAAATTAAAAATAGCGCATAAGAAAAGAAAATATAAAGCAGTTAGTGTGTAAATGAAGTAATAAAAAAAAACAAATTTAACGTGTAAACATAATGCATAGAAAGTAAGCGTGAAAAAGTAACGCTTAAGAAGAGGAGAAACTTAAAATATAGTGCATAAAGGAGAAAAAAAAAACATAAAATGTACAGTAAAGGATTGCGTAAACTAGTAAAGCAATATTTAAAAGTATTGCATAAGAAAATGAAACAAAAGTAATTCACGAAGTAAAAAAACGTAAAATATAATAATGCGTAAATTTTATAATAGAATAAACGTAGAAACGAATAAATGCAGTGCATAAAAGTAACACGTAATAAAAGCAAATAAGTTAAAAACAATTCGTACAAAAGTAAAAATCATGTATAAGAAGGAGAAAAAACGTTTTAAGTTAAGTATAAAAGCAACGTGCTAACTACACTAAAGTGTAAAAGTTAAACATAACTTTTTTATGGGTGTGAAAAATAAATGCGTGAGGAAAGGCGAAAAAATAAAGCATAAGAAAAATAAAATATAATGTTGATAGTGTTTATAAATTAAATTTAAAAAAATGGACAAAAAGTAACACTTAGAACGAGAAGTGTAAATATGCGTCATAAAGGAAAAAAATTCTAGTAAAATGTAGAGTAAAGGATAGCGCAAATAATTAAAAGCAACCCGTAAAAGTAATGAGAAAAGAAAACAATAATAATGCATAAAGAAAAAAACGCGTAAAATGAATTAACGCTTAAATTTAAAAGTAACTTAGAAGAAAAGTAAATGTTACGAATTTAATAAAAAATTAATTCGTATTAAATCATAACGCGTAAAAGTACGAGACACGTAAGGAAAGTAAATGGGTAACTATAAAGAAGAGTAACGCGTAAAATATAAAGTGTGGAGAAAAGAATGAAAAGGAGCAATGCTTAAAACTAAGGCATAATAAAGTAAAGAAAGTCAAGGCGTAAATGCAACTCTAAATAAAAAACACATAAGATAAAATGCATACATAGATCTTGTAAAATAAGGCATAAAAATTAACGCTTGAAGAAGTATACGCGTATAAATAAATAACACATAAAAAAAGTAAATTTAAACTTAAGAAAAGTTATGTGAAAGTACTTAATGTCTAAATGCAACGCATAAAGGTAAGTAATTTATAAAATTAAATAACACTTAAAGTAATGTGGAAGGAAAGTAAAAAATAATGCAGAAAAAACGTAACGCATGAAAAAAAGGAATTCACAAAATTTAATAACACGCAACAAAGTTAAGTAATAACGTTTGAAAGTTACGTAACAATGAAACGTATAAAAATAACTCATTCGCATAGAGAAAAGCAACGCGTAAAAAATCGTATATGAGAAATAATTGCGTAAAAGTAACACATTAAAAAACATCGCGTAAATTATAATGCATATTATAAGAAAAAAGTAACGCATTAAAAGGTAAAACGCGTAAAAGTACCAAATAAAGAAAAATAATCCATAAAATTAGATTACACGTCAAAGAAAAGCCGTTAGCATGAAAGCAAAGCTTAAAGAAATGGAAAGCTTAAAGAAATGAAAAGCTTAAAGAAATGAAAAGCTTAAAGAAATGAAAAGCTTAAAGAAATGAAAAGCTTAAAGAAAATGGAAAACTGAAAAGTTACGCATTAAAAATAAACAAGTAAAAAGCTCATCGAAAAGTAAGAGTATAAATGTAACGTATAAAATAAAAGAGAGGAAAAAATGTACAGTAAATGTTGTTTAAAATAAGAAAAGTTAAGATAAGTAAGGAGTAAAAATTATAAGAGAAAGTAAAGTATTAAGAGAATTAGAGCCTAAAATATAAGGGAGACTGGAAAGTAACGTAGTTTTGGTGCATTTGATATTTATTATGAAGATTTTCTTTTTAATCAATAAAGTATTCACCCTCGTTAGCAACAAGCTTCAATGCCGGATCGAAAAGAAACGAATTGCTTTTTAAGACTAACAAATATTTAATGCCCCGAAACACTACTTTCCGGTCCGCCTAATATAAGGAATGTAACGAGTAAAAGTGACGTCTGAAAAATGAAAACGCATTGAAGTCGAGCATAAATAAAAGTAAAGCGTGAAACGAAGCAAATCTCGAAATTAAAAGTAATGTGCAAAATAAGGAAACTCGTTAAAGTTACAAATATCAAAAGAAGAAAAAATAACGCATTATAAAATTAAAAGTAACTCTTAAGGTAAGTAAGGCGTACGGAAAAGTAATACATAAAAGTCAATAGCGCATTAAAAGGAAGTATTGTGCGTTATAGTTATGTGTAAGAAAATCATACTCTAATAGTAACACAGAAGAAAAATTAAAGTAGTTATTAAAAAAGTAAACGCGAAAAATATAAAACTTAAAAGTAAAGGTTAACTAGATACCGCTAAATGAAAAGTAACAAGTAAAATATAGGGAAAAGGATTAAATGTTAGGTTTAAAAACATAAAAATGCCACGCATAAAGAAAAAATATATCTAATTAAATTTGGTGAATAATTAGTTAAACAAACAAAAATCGTTAGATCTTTGAACAAGCGTAATAATGCTCTTCACTACATTCAGTCGGACAAAAAAAAATAATAATAAACTACGAATTTACATCTCTTTAATAAAAATTGTTTTAGTTTTTAAAAAAAACATTTCGAACTGATAGTTTAACAGTAAAATTTGTAAGAGCATGTTATATAGAGGTTAAATAGTGCACTTTTTATTACAGGATCTTAAAAGATATCGATTTGTAGAAGTGATTGTTAAAATCGATAAGTCGCAGAACTATTTGGAAGATTATAGTGCATTATGATTCAGCTTATACTATCCTCGTCGTGTCCGTTACAGTCTCCATCGTACGTTAAATTGGCTCCTATGCAATTATTCCTATTTATGCAAGAACAATTTAAAATCTTTCAAGAAACTGAAGGGATTTCCAAGTGTTACGATGGCGAACAATTCAAGTCACTGGACAGATTTGAGCTAGTAAGTTTCGTTGAAAGAAGACTATTTTTGATGAAGTAATCGCATATCTTTCGTGTATACATAAAAAGAACTGAAATATGTTAAGTCTGCTAAATTATCTTATTTAAATGTAAATTTATTTTTCAAATATTTTACAGCTGATTCTTGCAAATGTAATTAAAATGTATGGCGTCTGTGCATCTTTCTTTACCCCCAAAAGCATGAAATAAGGTTCTAAAAATAAGAGTAAAACACAAATGTTATATTCTTGAAACTAAAATACAATTAAAAATTTCATATCGCAAACTTTTAACTGAATCTTAATTTTATCGAAATCTCAGTTAATTGCTTTATGAAGTAAAATTTACATAATTTTTGTAAGATAGAATTCAATTGAAATACACTTTCTCATTTTGTTGCTTTATTACAAGTAAACATGCTTAGTTAGATAAGAGATGAAAATATTTACCCCGTCCTGCCCCAATTCAGGGTACACGGGTAAATGATAATTACAACCAAGTAAAGAACATAAAGTGCATAAAATACAAAAGTCATATGACAACAGCTCGTAAACTTTGCGGGCGAACAAGACTGTTTAACCAAATTAGCCATCTGCAATTAGTCAGAATATTATATCTTTAAGAAAACATGACAAATATATCTGTCATGTATGTCATGAAAAGTCCAGTTCAACAGATCCTAAAGTATGGATTAAAAGCACAATTAAATTTAAAACACCAGCAATATTAGAAGCCAATTAAAATATAAATTGCCATTCTAGGTCAACAGACCCTTATATTGAGACAATCAAATGGCATAAAATTAAAAAAAAATTGGCTTAGTTAGAAAAGAGAGATACTATTTCAGTCATTGTGTAATTACATCTGAGCATTGGTTACAAATTCACTTATTGCAAAGTAAAAAGTAGAACTCTAAACAGGCAATTAGTTTGTTAAATACTAATATTCTAGTAAGTGCTTGTACAAACTGTATAATAATTATAAGAAAATTATGGTTCCTGTAAACAAAAGTGAAACAGTAAGACACTAGCTAAACAGACTTAAGTGAAGTAAACATAAACATAAAACTCGTGAATTAGCGAGAGAATAAAGTTATAAAGATAAGTAAAGCGTAATATATAATATCGGGCAAAATTAAAAGAACCTTATAAAAAGTAATTAATGAATGGGATAAGTGAAAACACACATAATAAGAGTAAACACGTAAATTACAAATATTAATGCTCAAAATATAATCTGTAATGGAGACGCATGAGGTAAGTAAAATTAATAGGAAGTACAAGATCATGTATAAAGTACTGGTAAGATAAGAAATTATAAAGCGTGTAACAAGTAAAAGCAAAGCATTAAAGAGTAAACGTATATATAGCCATTTTTTGTCTATTGATACATAAAAGTTTTTTTGTAAAGCGAAGCATCTCAATTAACGCGTTAAGTCTATCTTTTAAAATAAAAATCGCCAAAAGTAAAAAATGTCATATAATTAAATTGTAGCATCTTGACAATTAACACGTAATAAAAGTAATCATGTAAATGTAAGGCATAGAGAAAAAATATCTTTTAAAATAAGCTACGAATATTTTCATGCTTCAATTTACACCCAACTAATGCATAAAAAAGTAAGGCAAAAATGTAACTCGCAATATAAGAAAAGCTTAGAAGTAACGCATGATATGCGTACACTCGTGAAAGAAAAGTAAAGCACAAACGAATAATGCAACTTATAGTTTTTTTTTAAATGCAAGACTGTAGTAAATTTGTAAAAACAAACTCAAAGAAAAGTAACTCCTAAAATTATGCATAAGTAAATCATAAAAAAGTAGCGCATAAAAAATTAGATGTAATTCATAAGAATAAATTCGGAAAATATAAAACTTAACTCAATAAGATAAGTATCGCTTAAGAATAATTAACAGATAACATATCAAAGCGCGAGAAAATGCGATTATTTCTTTTGTGCCGCAATTTGCTTAATGCTTAACATTAATTTGCTGACTTAATTTACTCTATTTTTACTCTATCTTTCTCAATGAGTCACTTAATGTATACGTTACTTTTTTACAAGGTAGTACATATATTGAATGCATTTTTTTCTCGCAATATTCATTATAATCTACGAGTTGCTTTCCTCATGCAATATTTCTGCACGTTTAATTTCTTTAAACGTTACTTTTAATTTTTCTCCTTTTACTTTTCTCATGCGTTACTTTCACTTATCCTATGCAATATATTTACGCGTGTTTTATTATGCATTACCTTTACGTGTTTACGTTTCTCAAAAACTATTCTTTTTTTTTTCGTGTGCCTTACTTTTAATGTTTGATTGATTTATTCGTTATTTTTAAGCGCTTTCTTGTCTTACTCGTTGCTTTTATTTTCATGCGTTATTATATTTTACGCATTACTCTTCTTTATGCATACTTTTACGAGCTTAATCTTCTAATGCGTTTTTAACATTACGTTTTGTGAGTTACATTTCTTTCTGTTTCGTTTTCACTCGGTTGCATTTTACGGGTTATTTTTACTTTACCTATGCGTTGCTTAAGCATGTTTTTTTTCTTACTCGTTACCTTTAATTTCGCACAATATTATATTTCATGCCTTACCTAATGAGTTTCATTTTCTCTTTAATTTTATACGTTACTGTATATTTATGCCTTGTGGCATAATTAGCCTTAACACACAAAGAAGTAAAGTAACGCGTGAGAAAAACAAACTAGTAAAAGTAATGGCAAGCATTAAAATATGGAGTTAAAAATTTAGTAGAGCATCGTGTAAAAGTACTGGTAAAATAAGAACATGCAATGCGTGTAACAAGTAAAAGAAACGTTATAAAGAATAAAGCTTAAAAGCAATGCATAAAAGAACAAACGTATATTAAAGCCATATTTTGTCTATAGTTTTATAGAAGTTATTTTTGTAAAGAGAAGAAATCGAGTAAAATAAAAAAGCATCTCAATAATTAACGCGTGAAGTCAAGCTTTTAATGTAAAAAATGTCATTTAATTAAATTGTTGCATATTGATAATTAACACCAATAAAAGTAATCGTGTAAATGTAAAGGATAGAGAAAAGTAAAATATATCTCGTAAAATAAGTTACTCATATTTTCATGCTTTAATTTACACCCGACTAACGCACAAAAAAGTACGGCGAGAAATATAACTGTCACTTAAAGAAAACAAGTCAAAGTGAAGCATAACAAAAGTAAGAACTGAAAAGTAACGCCTAAGATGAGTAAGGCATAAACGAATAATAGAACTTACAATAAAATCCAAGACAATAGTAAATTTGAAGAAACAAACTCGTGAAGAAAAAGTAACGCTTAAGAAAATCAAACGCGTTAAATTGTGCATAAGAAAAAGAAGTAATTTATAAGAAGTATAAATTCGGAAAATATAACACTTAAACGTAACGCATGAGATAAGTATCGCTTAAGAATAAGTAACAGATAACATATCAACGCGCAAAAATAAATAAAGTGCGAGAAATTGCGACTAGGCATTATTTCTTTTGCTCGTTAATTTGCTTTTTGATTAACATTAATTTGCTTTTTGAAAACTTAATTTATTCTATTTATACTCTTCCTTTCTCAATGACACACTTAATATATACGCTACTTTTGCAAGTTATATATATTGTAGTTTATATATATTATATGCAATTTTTCTAGCAATATTCGTTATTATTTATGAGTTGCTTTCTTCATACAAACTTATGCACGTTAGTTTTCTCTATACGTTATTACTTTTATAATACGTTTCTTAACCTATACGATATATTTACGCCTGTTTTTATTATGCATTACCATTACGTGTTTACTTTTCTTAAGAACTATTCTTTTTTTCCTCGTGTGCTTCACTTTTTATGTTTGATTGACCTACTCTTACGCGCTTCCTTGTCTTGCAAGTTGCTTTTAATTTCATGCGTTATTATATTTTGCGCATTACTTTCTTTGTGCATTCTTTTACGAATTTAATTCTCATATGAGTTTTTAACATTAGGTTTTGTGTGTTACATTTTTTATGTTTGGTGTTTACGCGTTTACATTTTATGGATTATTATTACTTTTCCTATGCATGACTTGAACGTGTTTTTGTCTTATGCGTTATTTCAAATTTTGCACAGTATTATATTCAATGCCTTACTTAATGTTTTTCATATTCTTTTTGATTTTATGCGTTTTTTCAATTTTTACTTCTTATGGTATTATTCACTTTAATTTTCTTCATGCGTCACATTTAAGGGTTTTCTGTTGTAACTTTACTTATGTGTTAATTTTAAGTGTCTACATCATTGCAGTTTTTTTATGTATTATTTTTACGAGCTAACTTTTTATACGTTGCATTTACGCGTTTATTTTTCTTACGCATAAAGATGCTATGCACAACTTTCTTTTTACACGTTATTAAATTTTACGCGTTACTCATCTTATGCATAACTCAAATTCTTCCATGTTTTATATGTCGCATTACTTTTCTTACACGTTACTTCCACTTTTTAAACATATGTCAGTTTTGCGCTTTATTTCTACGCCTTACACGTTTACTTCCCATTGTATTACTTTCATTTTACATATGATCCTTAGCTTTGGTATCCAGGTGACCTGCATGCGAACACTTTAAGGTAGAAAAATTCTGATACCGCACTCCCTAAGCAAGTGGTCACCCACCCGCTTGCTGACAGCAGCCAGTGATGCTTATCGGTATTTTGCAGAGAATCGTGTCTTTACGATCAAGTCTACTGCGGGACTAACACTCGTTAAAATAGGGTGCATAGAGAAGAGTAACGAGTAAAATAAAAGGGAAAGAGTTAAGTATGGAGTGAAGAATCGAGCAACTCTTAAAAGTGAAAGTAAGGTATAAGAAAAGTTACCGAGCAACTAATGCGTAATAAAAATAAACGGGCAATAAGTAAAGCATGAACAATAAACGAGTGAAATTAAAGGTAAAAGAAAGTGCATTAAAGTAAGGAGTGGACAAAGTAGGAGAACAATGTGCAAAAGTAACGAGTAAAAAAATACAAGCGTAAAAGTAACGCATAAGAAAAGTTACACGCGAAAGTAGTGCATAAGAAAAGTAAATGCTCCAAAAAAAGTAATGCGTTACAATAAAGTATGAAAGTAACACATAAGAAAAGTAAATTTAACATATAAGAAAATTTATGCGTCTAGTTAAAGCGTTTAAATCCATATTAGTGATATTTCTGTCCAATGGGAATGCTTAAAAATGTTTCAAAAAATTACATCTTAACGTTTCAACAATTATTTTCAAGTGGTCAAAATTAAGATCAAGATTTTTCATGAAAAAATATAAATTAAATCATTTAAGAATTCACGAGCATTACAACGGTTATTTAACAGAAAACAATAACTTTAATGCTTTCGATGTTTATTTTTCTGATACAATCGAAATTTAAATGCGCGATTCGAATTTCGAGTGTTGTAATAAAATTGTCAGGAAATTATCTACATTTTCAAAACAAAGTGAAAATACAATGGTTAGCAATACATAACTTCGAAGGAAAAATAACTTGGATTTAAGATAATTAGGTAGAAATAAAGCAAGCTAAAAAGCGCGTATTTAGATACGCGATTCGAACGCGCGAATCGTTATCAAGATAAACACACTACGTCACTTGGCAGGTATTCCATTACGTAAATCTGTACTTCTAAATGTTCAGCACCAGTGAGAAAAACTATCGTATAGAAATCTTTATCAAATTTTTCTAACTGGGAAATGGTTAATGTATACATCGATGAAAGTTTTAAATGTTGCTTTTCATGCACTAAAATTGCATCATCAAATTGATCTTTTTCATTAAAACGTGCATCAAATTCTATACAACAAACATTAATTTCATATGAACACTATAAATTCAATTTCATAAACATGCTATTTGAAATTAATTCACAAATAGCAAAGTTTTTTTTACAGAAATATCTTGTGAAGACGATCTTATAGGCTTATCTTGTGAAGATCACATGTCCAATTGCATGTAAACGTAAGTCCTCTAGTAACTTAGTAACTGAACTTAAAAGTAATCTGTACTAATACCCACTTTATTTAATTTTAGAACAAACTACAGTAGAATAATCTCCTTTCTGTTTCAATCCAGAAGTTAGTTTGAGATTTTCTTCGTGTTAAGTTAGTTTTTCGGAATGGCAACAGCGTGGTGGGCGATCGATATTAAACATAGTCTGCAATGCGTTTCGCCCATGTCTTTCCTCGTTGTTTTGAAAATGAATAAACACTAATGTTGTGTTTTGATCTGTATTTTAAACTATAGTTCATTGATAAAGGTTCGTAAAATTTTTATTTTTATTAATTTGAACGATTTAATCAGTACTTAATAGAGTAATTTTTAACGTAAACATCAGAGCAAATGCTGAAAAAAATATTTAAAAATTTCACTTTTTCGTTTGATTCAAAGAATTTGAAAGAACAATATACGCCTGGTTTTGACAAAATTAAAATTTAACAAAAAATTTATCGTTCGAAAACCACCGATTTTTCTTATGTTTTCTTCAAAATGTTTATGAGAATTTCTTTTAGTGCATTTTAAGCTAAACTTTATTTATAATTTCTGGAAAATTTACTGAAATTAAATCAACTCGATTCTTATAAGTGATACACTCCAGTATTTTCTTGAATTTTTTTTGGGGGGTGGGGCGTAAAATTTTTGAAAAATTCTTATTTTTTTATATATATATATATATTTTTTCATTTATTTATTTATTTTTGTTGAAATTATTCTATTTAATACATTTTCCTCTTAGGATTCGCTAAGTATTCGTTTACTTTCTTTCGAGAATTTTCGCATCTTGGTAAACTTAGTAGTGATAATAACACACCATACGAGATCAGATGTATTTGTATCGCATATAACTTGAGAATAGCTTACATAAATATGCTTATCAATTATAAACAAATTAGATAAAGATTAAAGATAGAATTGTACTAGAATTAATTTATCAGTTAACATATTAATATAGTTTTAATAAAAATCATAAGAAAAATAATTCTTTTCTGGGATTCGATGGAAAAGTTTAATTAAATGCAATTCGGAGTTGATCTCTCAGAAAAATTCGTGGTCGGACATTTAAACTACAGACAATTCACAGCTCTGATCAACCCTACGAAATCGTTCTCAAAACTGAAAGACATATACCGACTAGTTAATATTTCCATTTTATTTATTGCCCTTCCGGTGACTTTGCGTTATTAAAGTGATACTTTTTTAAAGTCCCATCAAAATTAATACTAACTTTTATCGATATCATTTGGCATGATACAGTTACACGAGGCCAACTTGTTAATTTCTAAATCAAAATCTGTTAATAATGTTATGTAATAATAATAAAAAGATTATGTATTAATAATGATAAGAAGAATATGCATTAATTATAATGTTAATAATCAAAATTTACCACAATTACGCAGATTTCTCCAGTACTAAAAAGTTCCAATTTCCATTATACCGGTTGCATAAATTATCAAAATTAAGCATCAGTTTATAGCTTTTTATTTTTTTGGTTTCCTCTAAATGAATTAATACATTTTCTCTATTAATTTCTCTTTTTAATAACTTTTATTTAAATGCAATTATCATTTATTTTTAATTATTTAGTTCATCAGATAAACAAGTTTTTAAATCCCAACTTTAAACAACATAAACACAGGGCTCCACATAAATTTTGGACTACTAATTCAGAGACGTAGCACCAATCCACATGGATATGCCATCCACGTTGATCACTGATCTTTTAAATAAACAAACATTACAGAACGCTCAATAAAATCTTAAACAGAATCGTCTGCAGGTTTATTTATAGCAATGGCTAATACGAAAAAAAAAATCATTTTTCAGACAACTCACCCGGACAGACTACTTTATTACAACCGTCGTTGAACAACCGACCTAATTTTGGGTTTACAACTACTGATATTAGACTCCGAAGCCTTGTAATTTTGAACCCAATCCAGAAGACAAGGGAACTCCTGGATCTAGTATTGGGAGAAATTTGCCTTCGTGGAGAACTTTTTGATGGAACTACCCCCCATTTGCGTTACATAGGGAAGACAACGAAAACTTCCCACGGTTAGCCTGACGGCAGGGGGACTCTCATCCATGATCTGTCTACCACTGAGGATATTATACGTCAGCATTGAGGTCGGTGCAAACCGGGTGCGGGATTCATATCAACCAGCCGTCCCCTGAATTCGAACCCGGTTCACCTCGTTGGAAGGTTAACGCTCTATCCTCTGACACATCACGGCTCAGTCAAGTTTTATTTAATTTATATTAGTCATGAAATTATAGAAAAGTTATAAAGATTGGAGTGGGTTGTGCTAAGCAATCACGTGAATTGTGCTAACCCCTAAGCCATCACGGCTCGAACAGACTTATTGAATATTTAAGCTATTCTTAGGGGATCTAAAGTCGCTCTTTGTAGTCTATGTCCAAATGTCAAGGCCCTCTCAAAACGATTCTAGAGTTATAGAGTATTCGACATATTGTTCCGACTCAGTTGTTAGGCGAAAATACTGAGAAACTAAAAAGAAAATTTTTAAAAAAAATCAACTTTATCTTCAATTGAATCAATGAGTTTGAAATTTGAAAACCGGTCATATAAAAAAACTAATTTTACAGGAGAGTAAAAAAAAAAACACTGAATAGTTAAGTACAACTTGTTAGATGGAACTTTTTAATACTAAAATATGGTCCGTTACAAAATATTCTATTGCAATTGTGTCATAACATCACTTAGTATTATAATTTAAAAAAATAATTTCACCTTGGAGATGATCGGTTTTCGGACAAAACATTAAAACAAATACTATACATTATTAACGAATACTCTACAAATCTTGTGCATTTCTTTTATAATAAACAAAAGGAAAGATGAAAGACTAAATATCGTTAGCAGTAATATCGGATCTCGAGTTTAATTTTAGGCCAACAAATGTCTCAAATAATTAATTTTGTGAATCAGCTTCTTGAAAATATATACTACCTTGATTTCATTCAACATGTTAAACTTTACACACCTCATCATAGTTGACCAGACAGCCCAATGTGGGCCAATGCCTTCTGCTGAAGATTACGACTTCCGATAATTCCTATTCTCAGGAAATTTAAAGCAAATGAATAAGTCAAAATAGTTAAAAATCCTTAAGTTAGAAGTGAAATTATAATAGACAATAATTTCAAATGTTTTTCCTGTAAAAAATTTCGATTTAAAAGTGTCAATCATTTATGAATCTTAAAAACCACCATGATTTCAAATTAACGAATGTTTAATGAACACTTTTAAGAGTAGATTATTTACGCAGCATGAAAAAAAAATGAACTATAGCCATGCTTCTGCTCCGTGTTTATCCTTTATAAGTAACATTGTATCGAGAACAGCTCCATTTTGGTCGTCAGAAATTTGTTCCAAATATAAATGGGTATTGTTGATTATTTGCAATCTAGTATAGCCATAATCGGGAAACCTTGCGGCACTCCATTCCGCTGGTTCATCCATAAACGGATCCAAATCTTCTTGACAACCAGCAGAACCAGTCGTAATATGGATTGGCGCTTTGGGATTGGTATATGGGGAATCGTAACTTCCATTATACACTTTGAAGTCATACAATGGCCACGTCCTTTCGTAATGGTGCTCATGGGCCCAGAATTCCAAATCCACACCATATTTATAAAATAGATCTTCCAAACCATATGAATGGGAGATAGGCAATCCCTTGCGAATAACACCTTCCCGTTTCTTGCAATCATCTGTTGTTGATGGGGGCTCCTTCGTGCTGCAATACATAGGTCTGTGACCCACAGTGATGATCCATGGTCTTTGAGATCGATTTTCTGGTGAATTGGCTTTTTTAAGATCGTTTTCGAGCCAGTTGTACTGATGGGCGATCTGAACCCAACCATAATTCAACCAGAAATAAAACTCAGTTGAAAAAGCGATTATGTGGGCTGGTCCAAGATTGAAACTATAATAATGATTGTTTATCTCACCCATTTGATTCATCATGCTGAAGCGATTCACGTAATTAGAAAAGTTATAAGCCTGTTCGTGATTGCCAGCACACACTTGATAGGGTAGATAAGCAGCGATCGTTTCTATTTGTCTCATAAATTCATCACCTATAAGAGCATCATCTGTGTGCAAATCGTACGCCATGTCTCCCACGTGCAACACTGCTTCGTACATCCCTTTCTGTACATCTTCTTGTATGCGAGGCAGCGATTGAGCGTTGTAGTTGCCCAAATCTCCATATACTACGAGCCTCGGACTCCAATCAGAACCTTCTTTCATTGCTGTGAACCAATAAACAGCACTCCACCCATCTATACTGCCACAGTGGTACACATAGTCAGTTCCAGGCACTAAATCCTCAAGTAGTACTCTATGGATGTACAGTACCCTAGCGCTTGATCCACCATCAACAAATTTAGTAGCAGTCCCGAATTTGACCTTATTTAGAGAATTTGGAACTGTTCCATACTCTACAGTAGATGTGTTGGTAGGGTTAAAAGTAACCCACGTAACAATCATTTCATTCGGAGATTTTCCATACGATAAATGGATTTGTTCCGGTTGAGTATTCGAAACAGCTGACACGAATGCTGTTGATAAATATGAACACAAAACAAAAACTGGGAAAAGTAGTTTAATTTTACAATTCATGTTGACAGTTTTATTCGAAAGATGAAAAGAATAGTAAACAGTAACTGTTCTTGTCTTTTTATAAAATCAAATCTTGATAAGCAAAGTATGAGATAAAGAGGATAAAGGTTAGTTAAAGAGATAACTGTCGAACATTTGCTAAGAAAGCTAATAATAGCGTGGTTTATCAGTTATCAATAATCGAGAAATAAAAGAATTCGAGTTGTTAAAATTGTGATCCATTGTATTAAAGTGATAACTCGTCTTTAAGATGAACTTCATAGAATAAACAAATAAAATATAAATTCAGATTAATTTGTTTGAGTAAGAAACCAACTAGAGTAAGAGAATATTTTCTTTTATAAATATTCAAGGGTTACCAAATTTACTCATTCGTTTCTATTCGATTAAATGTACAGTCTTCGGCCAACTTAATGTGATACTATACAGCTCATACATGTGATACTATACAGCATTCGGTGATACTATACAGCTTAATTGTTTTTACGTGACTGAAACTGGTTTGCACTTGTTTACGTTCGTGTATTGATTGGTTAAATTAGACGGTATATAATATAAATTCGACGATTGGATGATATATTATATAAATAGTGAACATTCATTATATCAGGTATAACATTAGTATATTGTAATAATTAGACCAAATTATTGAATGGACTGTAGTGTTTAAATAATTACGTGCTTTGAGGGAGTTTATATGCAATACTTTTATACTTAAACATACATGTAATGGGTTTTTATTCATGAGTTTTTTTATATACTTCCTATTTGTGTTAATTTTTAACGTATTGCATTACAATGTAACGTAATCAATTAATACGCGTACGTAAACAAGTGTAAACCAGTTTCAGTCGCATAAAAACAATAACACTTTACAGTATCACCAGATAACTAAGATTTTACATAGAATCTCATAGTGCGTCGTAATAATTTAGCTACGGACTGTATATTGATTGAATGTAATGTATGAATTGAATGTATCGAATATAGCATTGAACCATAATCAAGGTAAAACCTATAGGGAAACATATGTGAAACTGTCACTTTAATGAAATATACTTGAGCACTAGCACCATCAAGCAAAGAATACTCCATTTTGACTATTTAAAAGACAATGTTAAAACGTAAACCCTAATGCTTTGGTCACGCAGTAGACTGATCGTAAAGACTCCGTTTCCAGCAGAACACCGAAGTTAAGCATCACTGGCTGTGGTCAGTAAGCTGGTGGGTGACCACTTTGATCAGTCTGCGTAGGGATTGAGGGTGCGCGGTATCAGTCCTCGTTGAACTGTTCTACTGTAAAGTTCTTGTCTTTGCGCGCAGGTCGTCGGACTACCGAAGCGGGGGTGCCATCCCCTCAGCAGAGGATCAAGCTTGCGATGGCATGTTTTTGGATCATCCTCAGGGATGTTTCTCAGACCGTCACCAATAGCCCGATGCGCAGCTCTAGTGTGACATAAAAAAAGCACCTACCTACCATAATGTTTGAGTCGGATTGGTTTTTGTTATGTGAAAGCGTTTTGTCAATTATATAATTGAAGGAATTGAGACAGTATAAACCTCATTTCCAAATTATTCAGGACAGTATATGGATAAAAAAAAATTTAAAAAATATCATGATTTTCATGTAGACAATAATAATACATTTCTGTGTATAGCAGTGTTTAGTGGAAATTCCAGAAACTTGTTCAGGTATATTGCCCTAAGCTCTTTACTTAAAATAATAAAGGTATATAATGATAAGCCACATTTTTAAATCCAAGAAAAGGATTTTTATTCAAAAACACCATAGTTTCCATAAAAGCAATACAAATTTTCAGTGTATTGTGTTTTTTTTACGTGGAATGGAAAATTAGTCAAATTTTCCTTTTGTGATGTAGATAAATGTTTTTCAAACTTAAAGCAAAACTATAAATATATACAGAAACTGTTTTAGCAGCGTGCGAAGAGGTTTTCCCTTTTTCAAACACAGACAAAGAGCAGTTTGTTACGTAAAAGAACCTGTTGAACCTCTTTCTTCGATTAGAACTGAGGTAAGCATAAATATTCAAACCTAAACATTTACCCTTACGCTTTGTGCATTTCTGGAAACTTCAAACCTATTTGGAAAAAATACTGATGAACGGTTATAACTATAAGCAGCATTTTTTAATTGTTCAGAAAAGCATTTTTAAAAATAATCACTACGATTTTCGTGTAGACAATATAAGGTTTCTGTACACTTTCCTTTTATGATGTAAAACATTTTTTTAAAAATGTGAAATACCTATCTAGAAATAACTTTGAGGAACAATTTGATATAAAAAAAAGTATCGTCTTTGGTGAAAAGTGTTGCTTGTTACCACATTTCTGGAAACTTTTTACCTATTTGGAAAAAATACTGATGAACGGTTATAATTATAAGTGGCCTTTTTTATTTGTTCAGGAACGCATTTTTAAAAATAATCACTACGATTTTCGTGTAGACAATATAAGGTTTCTGTTAACTTTCCTTTTATGATGTAAAACATTTTTTAGAAGAAAGTGAAATACCTATTTAGAAATAACATTGAGGAAAAATTTGATATAAAGAAAATATGGTCTTTGGTGCAAAGTGTTGCTTGTAACTACATTATACTAATCACGTCAATTTATTTCCCTCACCTGTTTACTGTAGATTATAGAAAGAAAATGGCAATGCATGAGCAGCAGATGACCAAAGCTGAAAATTTGATGGCGGAAGCCGAAGCCAAACTCAACAGTAGTGGAGGTGCATGCTGTGGTGGAGGACGAACTACAGCTAAGGAAGAGGAAGCATGTGATTTATACGTGAAAGCCGCTAATGCTTTCAAGATGGCCAAGGAATGGCACAAAGCTGGCAACGCTTTTGCTGAAGCTGCATCCATTCAACAGAAAAATGAACGCCAAACGGAAGCGGGGAGGCATTACATCGAAGCTGCCAAATGTTACAAAAAGGTACCATTTTTTATTAATTATTAGTGCGAAGCTTGTGGATGTTGGAACTTACCAAGATTTTTTGCTGACAATTGTAAAAATCGTAAATATGTGTAGCTCAAATTTCGCGTGTTCGTCAGACTCAAAAGTAGCCGATAATTTAAAAAAATAAATTATGCAGAAATTATCCATAATTGAGAAATGAACGGTTAGCTGCATTTTGCTTAAGCTGCATCTCAATTTATTCACTCAAAGTTTTGAAAGTGCTTACAAAGTTTGTCAACAGGTGGCGTTTCTAGCAAGGAAAAAATATGCTCTGCTATATGTCTAACCAAGAAAAACTAAAAAAAAAATTATTCATTCAAAGTAACAACCACTAGCGGAATAGTCCGAATCCAAACGGAAATAAAATTAAAGGACTCATGGGAAAATATTACTTCTATACTCCGTTGCAAATTAAGAAAAGACCATTGCGATATAGAATTTAAGTAAGCATCCGCGAATGCATCTAGTTAAGTTTTATTTCGTTTTCAAATTATACAAATATGCTTTCAAAACAATATAAAAGCTTTCAAAAACTCGTCAGTCAGAAATTTTATTCGAACTATCTTTTACGATATATATCATAGAGTTATTATTATTTAAAAAAGAAAAGAAAAAAACAAAAGAAAAAGGTTATAGTTTCGTAGTGTCTTACTGGAATCTTAGACTTGGCGATATATTTCGATGTAGAAGGAGAACATTCGTTCTTGGAAAAAAAGAAACAACCATAATGACTTTGTAAGAGCATTCGATTTGATTGTACCGCTAAAAATAGCGCGTCTTATGTTAACATGTCCTTAACAAATCAAATACGGATTAGTAATTTTTAATACGGATTAGTAATTATACGGATTACGGAATAGTAAATACGGATTAGTAATTATGGCTCTCTCCATAGGGAAAATGGATTTTTCTTAACTTGCAACAAAGTACAGATTGATCTGACATGTGGCAGAAGATATTTTTACTAGATATTCTCAATCATTAGAATCATCTGCTGACGAACTTTGTAACTAATTTTTAAATTTAAAGTGATTACGTTGTGCACTCTATAATGGTGATTACTAAATCTAATAATACATTTTTACTAGATTTTTTTAATCATTAGAATCAACTGCTGACGAGCTTTGTAACTAATTTTGAAATTTGGAGTGATTACTTAGTATACACTCCATAATGGGTGATTACTTAGTGCAATGTGTCCATTTTAAACAGTAGTTTACTCTTCTGATTTCAGACAAGCCCAAACGAGTGTGAGGAATGTCTGACAAAAGCTAGTGAACTGTACGATAGTGTGGGAAGAGGAAAGACAGCTGCCAAACAGCACTTGACATTGGCAGAACTTCATGAAGAGCAGGGGAACCTGAAGAAAGCAGTCGATGAATATCAGAAAGCAGCCGATATGTTCCAAGCTGAAGTAAGTAAATTCTTATTATCTTCATGCTTCTCATTTTATAATGAGTACTTCTTCTATGTTAAAAAAATACAATGTCGATTCTATTAGTAGTGAAGCGGTATTTTATATAATCATCCAAATTTCATCGAGTGCGTGATAAGTATGAGCAATATCTTTAGTCTAAGTATAAAGTAAAAATGAAAGAAAAACCTTGTTTTGACCAATTAATTACCAATGTTATTTGACAATAGTCCAAAGAATATCCAATAATTCTATCTTTAACCGGTTAAAACTGGATCTAACCAAACCTAGTCGATTAAAACAGGAACCTAAGGATTACAATATACAAAATTATCCAGGTAAGGGCCTTTAACCATAAAAAACAGTGTGTGTAATATTAAAAAGTAAACTTTTAACAAAAAAAAGAGTGTGGTAAATACCAGCAATGGCTATTAAATAAAAAAAGATATCAGTGTAAGAAATACGAACAATAACTCTTAACCGTAAAAAACATCATTGTAGGAAATATCAAGTTATAGCCCTTACTCATAGAAAGAAGTATATCTGTGTATTCGAATCTAATATAGTACAAAACGCATCTTATATATACCATCAATGAATATTTATGTGCTACCTAAAAATATATTTCTTTATCAAGGTACCTTAAAATAACGTGTCTTTTGGTCTTACCGAACAAGGATTATTCATTCCCGTTGTATCTGCTTAAACCTAGGTTTATCTACTATTTTTGATCTTAAAGTAGCTTTCTCAAAAACTGTTTTTAAAACCCTAATCAAACTATTAGATCAGTATTTTCTATTACAGAAAGTTCTGATCCTATTTAATCGTACAAAAATAACTTGTAATATTAAGCTGAGTACCTACCAGTACTGATATTTTTCAAAAGAAGCATGGGCCTCAAAAATTATATTTTTGGTAGTCGTGGTGATTTTGGAAGAAGTAGAAACTCTCTTTGTTTTCTGCAATACGAGGGACACCACAAACAGGACTAAGTTTGTACAGACCATTATTTAAAAAAAAAAAAAAAAAAAAAAAAACGAGGGCAAAAGCGACACAAAATTTACAGGTTATTATTATAGATGGAGGTAAAGTTGTAAGATTTTACAATCACGTCATAGTTGAAACACTCTCTCAACTATTCCTGTGTTCGACATGCACTAAGAAGTTTTAGAACAATCACAATTTTAACCACGTGCAAGATTATCTGAAAAATCATGGGAACAATCCCCTTGCCCATGAAGTACAATATTGCAACTCTTAAATCTCTGAATTGTTTACGATGTTCAAAAACATTTCTTATTGCAAGTAAGAACTCTAGCTCTTGAGTGAGTGTTTCCTCCCATACCGTGCCTATAATTTAAAAATTTCTGTATATTTTACTCCTAACCTCAAACATTTCTTTTTTGCTATCGAGATTTGGTTCTTAAACTTATTGCTTTTATTAACAAGACCATAGCCTCACCTCATTGAACAGAAAGCCTTCACTTAGATCGCTTTAGTAATCAGAAGGAAATGAAGATAAACTACGCAGTGGGGAAAAAAAGAAAGATGTCTCAACTTTCGGACTACTAAAATATCGGATATCTCATTAATGGTAACCCATGCGAAAGCTTTCTTTCCTCTAGGTGATGTTGGCCCAAGTTCACCAGAAAGAATCGCGTACATTTCCACTTTTACAAAATTACGCATGCTACTTGAAAATTAACCCTATTTATATGTACATCTCTAGGAAAATTAAGGAAAACAAATTCAACCTCGTTTATCAACAGTGGTCATACATCGTATTTGTAAAGTCTACTATAAATGACCAAATGTCATGGATAGCTGATAGTTCTTGCTGTAGAGAGTTTACTTTTAACATAGGTTTAAATTCCGCATATTTATTGGCTGAAAGTTCTTGCTATAAAAAGTTTACTTTTAACATAGGTTTAAATTCCACATATTTATTGGCTGATAGTTCTTGCTTTATAGAGTTTAATTTTAACATAAGTTTAAATTCCGCACATTTTTTTTGTAGTTTTTCCAGTCGACAGCGCCTGCTACAGTCGACATCGAAAGCTACATTCTCTACATTACATTTTTATCACTTAATAATTTTTCTTTATGTTTTTCAACTCTACATTTTAATCCCTTTATGCTTTTTCTTTAAAGGATTTTTCAAAGCGTTGGTCAATTTTAGGATACTCAGTTAATAGAAAACTTACATTTTTCTAACCTAATACTTTTTTTAAAAAATATTTTGTCTTTAAATTTTTATATCTTTTGTAAGTACTTCGTTATATCAATCTATCCATATTCTATGCCTGAACGAATGCTGGAACTTTGAAACTTATTATAATATTCACATGATATTTTCTGCTCATAATTCTTTGGTAATTTCTTTGTAGGAGCTGACATCATCTGTCACAAAATGTCTCACAAATGTAGCCAACCACGGCGCCAGCCTTGGCCAGTACCAGAGAGCGGAAGAAATATTCGTTCAGCTTGGTACCGAAGCACTCAACAACAAACTTCTGAAGTACACAGCTTGCGAACATTTTGCCAAAGCTGGACTCTGCTATTTGGTTGCCAATCCGCAAGATGGCGATGGCCTTTTGGGGAAGATAGCCGAAATGAGGGAGACAAGTCCCGCATTTGATGAAAGTCGTGAATGTGTTTGGTTAATTAAAATGGCCGAAGCTGTTAAAAAAGACGACGTAGATGCCTTCAATGATGCCATACGTAGTTACGAATCAGTGACGCGACTTACGAGTTGGCATAATGATCTCTTAAAAAATATTCGGAGAAACTTGGGACCCGATTTGAGATAGTATGGCCCATTCGCTATGCTAAAGCGTTATTGTGATTTAAATCTATATAGCTAGTTAAATATTCGGTTAACAGTTTACTCGTTTTATGTACGTACGGTAAACAAAATTGATTTTTCTATGTGTTACATTGTTATCATGCATTATTCTACATTTATCATTGTTTCCTGTGAATAATAAAGGGTTCTATGCCCATTGTTATAAGGATAGATAGTCTATGAACTAACAGTGCTTTGAAAAGAAACACCACTATGATAAACAGGGTGTATTGTAATTCCTTGACTTTTTGCTTACAGCTGGTGCAACATTGTACACCATATTGCATCAACCGTAAGAAAAGGGTTACTTTTTAAAAACTTTGTCGAAAGATGTAAAACAAATGTACAAGGTAAATGTTATAAATTTATTTCTACGCAAATAAAAAATCGTTGTTGATACATGACGAATAGTATTGAGGAAGACGATTAAAAAATTTTATATTTTAATCATAAAATTTGTATATTTTAATCATTAGATAGCATTGTATATATAACGTATATATTTAGAATTCTTGCCGAAAATATAGTAAAATAAGTATAATATAGATAAGGGTTGAAGGGTGGTTATCAGAAACACCTCCAATTTTAGCCAGGCATTCAAACTGATTTTACTGTTTTTCTCTTCTTCTTCGATAGTGATTCTATAGATTATATAGCGTTTTTGGGACTCTTAATAAGCATAGTTATTTTACTTCATTTTTTCCAAGAATTCTAAAAATCTATATTATATAAAACGCTAATACGTATGTATCAATAAAACCGATGATATTTCTTTTCTCGCGTTGGCAACAGTTTTCATTTTTACTTGATAGGCTTCGGCGCG
The DNA here is from genome assembly GCF_982258835.1 of Parasteatoda tepidariorum. Lineage (NCBI taxonomy): Eukaryota > Metazoa > Arthropoda > Arachnida > Araneae > Theridiidae > Parasteatoda > Parasteatoda tepidariorum. Next base: position 105,830,456 of record NC_141758.1, read on the forward strand.
CAAGAGCACGTAGTGAGCATCATATGGCTAATCTATATTATATAAAACGCTAATACGTTTTAATTGACAGGCTTCGGCGCGCAAGAGCACGTAGTGAGCATCATATGTTTAATCGGGTGAATTCTCACCGAATTATCAAACAAATTCTCACAAAATTATCTTCATCGAAGCCGATGCGTTACATCTGGGGTTCAGTACTATTTCATATTGTTTTACAACACATGGTTTTGGCCTACTGGTGGGAAAGACTTTAAAACAAAATTTACAACAGTTACTTTTCTCAACAACTGAAATTTAGAATAGTGTGATTAAGAAAAATATGTTAACTGTTTGCATTTTCAAATTAATATTGAAATGCAATGGTTTAGAATTTTCTACAGTGAAAAGTTTTCTGAACTTCAGTGTTCAGAAAAGTATACAAAAGCTAGACGTTAAGAACGTATCCAATGAGCGAGCATCGGATTGCGAAGCAATCCGAAATGAACTGCGAAAGCAGTTCCGGGGGTTGGCGAGCGCCAGCGAGCAGGGGGCGAAGCCTCCTAGTAAGTAATAAAAGTGGTCAATAAAGTACATCCTGTTTACTTAGTAAGATGTTTATTGTTCAAGTTCGTTCGGATAAAACAAAGATTCAATTCTGATTTTTTTCAATTTATTTAGAATACAGACTCTCAAAATAGGGGAAATATGGTATCAATGTTATGTACACTAGAATGCAATACATATCTCTCTATGCATGTACGAAATTATCTATAGTTTTGCATCATTTTAAAAGATCTTAAATTTACGAACTATTACTTATCAAACTTAACCAATCATCCAATAGGAATGCTTGTTTTATTCCTAACTCTAATGGAAGGGCAAATCAAATCACTTATTTCTAAAAAAAAAAAAAAAATTAAATTTTTAAATGTTGTATTTATGTAGGAATATGCCAACAAACCAAGTCAGAGCCGACTGTTTTAAGTTTTATTTTTTCAGTTTCAAATTAAATTCAAAAGTTTAATTTCTGAGCTATGAAAAGAATGAACGAAATATTTATGAAAATATTTATGAAAAGAATTGTGGATTCGATTATTAATCTGCCTTAGAAATGTAAATACAAAGTTTGTATGAGTAAATGGCAACAAGAATGGTCTTACGAAATCAATAAAAAAAATTGCCCTGTTCTATTATTTATTCATTTGTAAATATGACTCTTATTAACATTGATAAGCCTCGATGGGATCAAAGCACATATTTAGGTAGATTAAAATATTACTTTACCACCACCAATCCTATGAATTTGCTGCGTACTAGCTCATCACTAGAAAAAGCAAAGGAAATAGTGCTGAGACAAAGAAATGGCGAATATCTTGACCTTTCAGAGGAGGAAATATGGCGAGCCAAGCATTTGTATGATTCAGCATTCCATCCCGAAACCTGCGAAAAGATGATTTTAATTGGTCGAATGTCGGCACAAGTTCCAATGAACATGTTCATCACTGGTTGCATGCTCACTTTCTACAAAACAACACCTCAAGTTGTGTTCTGGCAGTGGTTTAACCAATCTTTCAACGCAGTTGTTAACTACACAAATCGCAGTGATGATTCTCCGTTAACTGTGAATCAATTAGGAACATCATACATTTTGGCAACTTTTGGCGCACTTGCCACTGCACTGAGTCTAAACAATCTTGTAAAAAGTTCTCCTCCACTAATTAGACGGTTCGTTCCATTTTGTGCAGTAGCTGCTGCCAACTGTATTAATGTTCCTATGATGCGTATTAAAGAATTACAAGAAGGAATTCCCGTTGTTGATGAAAATGGAATTCGAATTGGAAATTCACAAACTGCAGCAAAGTTTGCAATTTCTCAGGTTGTGATATCAAGAGTTGGAATGGCTGTGCCTACAATGCTAATTCCACCTATAATCATGAATTTTCTTGATCAAAAAGGCATCCTTCGGAAATATCCTAGAATAAATACTCCCTTGCAGATTACTATATGTGGCTTATTGCTAACTTTTGCCACTCCATTTTGTTGCGCGATTTTTCCACAGAAAGGTTCTATTAAAGTTCAGTCATTAGAATCAAATATCAGAGAAACCACTGATGAGCTAACACTTAAAGAGAAATATTTATACTATAATAAAGGCCTTTAATGAGACATTTGTTAGAATTATTGGCTGTTATTTATAATTTGTTTGTCTTTTTTATCCGAACTTATAAGACTTCAGTTTCAATTTTGAGCACAGTTCTCTCCATAAAGGTCAGTCCTCGGTCCATAAAGGTCGTCACCACAAATTTATCTTAAATTCTCTTAAAGTAGTTTTCATATGAAGAAAATGGAAATTATGGAGAAAAAAAACTTTGAATTCGATGTTACTTAAATAAATTATCACAGAATTTCACAATAAAATGGCAGGCTGATATTATCATAATTAATATATTTTTTTCTTACAAATTTTATACGTCAGTTTGAGAGAAAACGCGACAAAATGTCAGTTATTTTTTTATTTTACATCATTTATTCCATAATGACCTCTCTTAATGCATATAATTAGAAATTTCGCCAAAAATGGAGTGAGAAAAAAGAGGCCAAATAGGTGTGGTAAATTAATATCAAAGTGAGGAAAAAATAAAAAGAATTGCCAGAACCTGACAAGGTAAACAAGATCGAAAAACTCAAAAAGTGTTTGGATGCCGGTAAAAGCTGAGAAAATGTTCGAGATGATAACATTCTCCCAAAGACGGACGAAAGTACTGAGTAAATATAAAAAGTAAGTTGAAAAAAGGATTGTAACTCTTTTTTTTTTTCTCCAAGAAATGCTTACTTGATTAATGTGACAATATTTAATTTAATGGGAATTTGATAAAGATTTCATGCCAAGCAAGAAGCACTTTGAAATAACATTGATATGCAAATTTCCTAATTACAAATCTAAATTTCTAAAATTTACAACTATCAAGATGAAAATAACATTTTGAAATAAAATCATGCATATCAATGCTTACTTGATTGCGTTTCTATAGGCTATCGAAATGGGCTTCAGGTGGCGTAAAGCAGAACTCCTTACCTATGGCAACACTTCACGTGCTTTCACCATTAGCGTTTGGAGAGTCTCAGAAGATAGATGTACGTTAGTTTCTGTCTTGATCTTCAAATAGATTAAAAACTTTTAAGTTAGGAAACTATATGGAACTGAAAACTACATTGAACTTGGAAATTTTAAAAAATATTTGTGACAATTAGATAAGGAAAGTATTAAGAAAAGTGAACATATCGTAGCACATTCCTTTATAACTGAGAAAAGAAGTTTGTTGTTACTGTTGTAGTTAATTTACGTCGCACTCGAGCTACACAATGGGCTATTGGCGACGGTCTGGGAAACATCCCTGAGGATGATCCGAAGACATGCCATCACAATTTTAATCCGCTGCAGAGGGGGTTGCACCCCCGCTTGGGTAGCCCGACGACCTACACGTGAAGTCGAGCACTTTACTGTAGAACAGTTTAACGAGGACCCATACCGCTCACCCTCGGTCCCTACGCAGACTAATCCAAGTGGTCACCCACCCGCACACTGACCGCAGCCAGTGATGCTTGACTTCGGTGATCTGCTGGGAACCGTGTCTTAACGATCAGTCCACTGCGGGACAAAAAACCAAGCAATGCAAAACTTAAGAAGTTCAAACTGAGAAAAGAAGGAGAGGTTAGGATCAAGCCATGGTACCGGTCTTCTTCCCCAAATGGCGTATTCAAGCTTTGCGATCGCTAATAAATTAAGGATTTTTTTCATATATTTATTTATTTATTTTTCAAAAATTTAATTTCATGTTGTGATTCATTCGTTGACTAATTCCTTGTAGAAATCCGTCATTCGCTGATTCATCTATTTACTAATCTCCTTTCCTAACTTAATCCATAACTTACTAGATAATTTACTAATACACTGATTTGCTCAATCATCTTGATAAGTAAACCAATACATTATTTTCTCATTTACTGATTCATTATCCTTCTTTATGTTTCATTAATCTACTCGATATATTAATTTACTCAATCGTTTAATGGCTCGAGTGCACATAGAATTGGAGAGCAGATGGTATTAGTAATGACTCAGTCCCCCGCAGCTCGACTCCAACCACTCGAAGAGTTTTCGGGTTCTGAAACTGCCAGAGACATACTCTTTGCATCTGACTCGGATATGTAATCAAATCTCATACACAAGCGATTACTAAATCATTCGCACGTGTACTAGTCAAATAGGTAGGTACTTTATTTACGTTGCATTAGATCTGCACAATGGACTATTGGCGACGGTCTAAGAAACATACCTGAGAATGATCCGAAGATATGACAACGCAATTTTGATCCTCTTCAGAGGGGATGCCTTCCCTGCTTTGCTAGCCCGACGACCAGCTAGCGAAATCGAGCACTTTACGGTAGAACAGTTTAACGAAGACCGATACCTCGTATCCTCGGTCTCTACGTAGGCTGGTGAAAGGGGTCACCCAACCGCTTACTGACAGCTGCCATTGATGCCTGACATCGGTGTTCTTCTGGAAACCGTGTCTTTACGATCAGTCCACTACCGGGCAATGGGTAAATAGATGCAGTGATTATGGTCCAATGATTGATTAGCTTTCTTTTGTTTAATTTAATGGGGGCCATTGCCGCTGCATACCAATCACGTTTGCGATAGTTCGTGAGTAAGTATTAAAATATCGAATAAATGTAATTTATATCCACGAATAAATTAATACCAAATCGGATGACGTTTTGAATTTGTCATTTTTGAATGACATTTTGACGAATCGGAGATGTATTTAATACTTTACCGGTTTCTCATTTGGCATTCTATAGAATGCCTGGTCAATATGTGAAATATAAATCATTTCATACTTTGCCGGCTAGTTTTAGGTATTCTATACAATGCCGGATTTCATACTTTGCCGGTAACACATACATATTTAAGCTACTTGTTAAATATTTTATGTTCTTTGGTGTTATGTAGAATGGAAGGTGTGAATCGAAAATGTGACAAAATTTATTCAACGAGTTCTAATTTGTACAAATAAAGAAATAAAATATCAAAATAATTAATATTATTACTATATTAAAAGAGCTGACATTCAAGACACTTGTATTTTAACCAAAATGCAAGATGTCAAATTTTTTGTTTTCCTTTCAAGCTTGAATAGAATTTCTGGAACCCCCTCTGACATTAGAGAACAATCCCTCTCTCTGGATCTATCTGATTTTTAAAAATTAAAAACGTTCCTTCCCTTTGTCTACATTACAAAGCCGATAAAAAATTACATAATTTTTACTATTCCTTGTTTCTTCACTCAAAAAAATATAATAAATAAAAACTCAAATAAATAAATAACAAAAAATAATAGTAAGACTAAAAACGCATATGAAAATTTACAACGGCGATAGTTTTTTATTTATTTATTATAAATTTTTTTTTGAGAAGCAAATGTTCCTACCAGAGCCTTTTTCCCGATATTGAGTTCATTTTTCCTTTTGTCCGTTTGTATAATGGAATCTTCGTGCTCCTAGACGCTTGTCATTAATCACACATTTTACGTGCCTTTTTGTATAGTTTATAAAGTTAACAACTAAAATTTAATGAGTAAGATAAATTTGTTGCTTTCAATATTTATTTCAGCTCAATTTAAATTGATTTTATAACTTTTTCTGATGAGAAAAAGAATTTTAAAGAACTAAAATGTACTTTGAGCTCATAGGTAAGTTTTGATTCTATCTGAGCTATAAGATACGTTTTGTTCCCGATGCTTTACGTTATTACTGATAGATCTATGACGTCACCGTGTTCTAAAAGTATTAATCAAGTCAATTGCTCTTGTTATAAGAACTTTTAATAATTTCGATCTTTTAAAAAAAAATCAAGATGATGAACTTTCTAAAGAAACTGTAAGTTTTTCTTATACATAATTTTAGACTAATTATTGATGATTCAGGCTATATTAGCGAGTAAGATATATTTCCTTTACTGCAAAACTTATTTTGAAGTTAATTTGCAAAGTGCTAAATGCTAACGTATAAATGAACTTTGTATAGTTTCGTTTTTTATACAATTTTGAATTAGATATATAGTCATGAAGTGCTGATTTTAAACTATCTTTGGAACAAAAGTAATATTTTCTTTAAGCTTGTAGGCAAACTTGAAATTCCCATACTAATATAGCTATAATAATATTTTCTATGATGAGAGTTATGAATAAAGATAAAAGTTAATGAAAACAGCGGTAACTTTGTGACAAATTGCACAATGATTTGTAAACTCTTTTCCAAAAGATGTATTATTTGCGTGAAACTGTAATACATCTATGACACAGAAATAGGTTATAATAGGTTTAATAGGTTTATAAACTAAATAGGTTATAATAGGTTATAATAGGTTTTAAACTAAAGATTGTTAATTTTGATTTATATGGCAGTTACCACTTTCGTTACAAGACAACAAGAAACATATCAAGTAATAACAATAGTAAACAAGAAACACATCAAGTAATAACTCATATCTACTGTATAATTTTTTTATCAGCTTTTAAGTAAATATTTCAAGTGAACATTTTCGTCACCCGATGTAATAGATCAGATCACCGAATCCAGTTTTTCGTTTTTGCATGCGTTTGCAGATCTCACTGTCTTAATGAAATCTTATTTCTTCTCTTAAGTCAATGACTGAAAATCTTGTAATTTGATGTCGTTACTAGCTTCTCATTTATGTTAGTATTTTTAAATTATATCAAAACATTAAAAAATTTCTAAAAAAGTGAAATATCCTAGAAATACTGCAAGAAAAATAAATGAAAAATTCATCGATACATCAAAATTTGCTATTGTCAGAGAAACATATTATAAGACACCTAATTTCTAATAAGGTGTACTACAATATGGTATTAATTTTCATGCATCAAGTTATATATCTGTATTCATTTTAAAAGGTTTTAGAGAAAAATTAATAGGCTTGTACATTGCATTCTCTGAGTTTTATAAATCATTACTTTTCTGAAAACATTGGTATATATTTGGATAATTGTAATATTTGGATTTTATATTTGGATTGTAATATTTGGAATACCAGTTTCTTTTAACCTAAATACCATATTTTTCTATTCTTAAAAATTATCAGAATGTTTCAGAAATTTAAATGAGCTCTTAGTGCTCAAACTGCCCTTTTTTCACTCATTGTTCATTGAGGGATAAAGTATTTCAAATCCGCAGAAAGTGTGAAAGAAAAAAATCTTTACACTTGCATGTACACAGTCAATTTTTTTTCGGTCGTAACAGCATCATTTTAGTTTTCAATTTATCTTTTTCCAGAAATTGAATTTCTGATCAAAGTTTTAATAAAAAAAATTATAACGTTCAAAAATTATAATGCTTTTTCATTAATTTTTTTAAGTGTTTTGTTTAAATCCTTCTATGCACAAAATTATTCGCATATTTGAAAACGAAGATTTGGAAAAGTGTTCAATTCAATTCGCGATCGCAACGCTCGAGTACGCCGTCTAGCGGGAGCCTGTAAATATCGGACATTAATTTATCACGTTTTCATTTAGTTCCATCAAAGTCATTGACTGAATCAGACGCCATTTTTTAGCAGCAAATAAGAAACAAAATTTCCCTAAGGAAAAGGCCGAAGAACTTGAAAAAAATCTCCAGAATATTAGTAAATCTTTCAGGAACAGAACACGCCAAACATTTGAAGAAAAATTCCTCAATAATTTTTAATTTCTATTATCAACAAACTTGCAACTGATGACTTCCGATTTCGGATACTGTTACAGATGTGTGTATTAAGGTAAAATGCATTTCTTCTGTCTTCAATTCATTACGAATTAAAGTGAAGTCAACATTGCTTTCGTCATTCCAGTGAATAAATATGAATTCAGAACATACAGAATTGTAATAGTTATAACATATTCTTCTTCGTTATTGAATAGTATATATTTCTGTATCCATATAATTCGGAAAACAACAATAAAAAATTATCCAAGTCACTTGAAATAGTGCCATTTGTGCTGATTCTTAATTAATTTAAATCGTTTTCTTGGTAAGTTTTTCTTAATTTTGAAAGAATAAGTTCAACTAGAATTCAGCTATTCTGTTTTTAGCTACATATTCAAATTCATATCAATTATAAAATTTTGCTGTGTAGTATGTTATCTAAAAGTAATGAAGGTATAAACTATGTATCTATTATTTGAGAATAAAGTTTTCAAACAAGGAACTTATCATTTTGGAATTCTCCGGGAATTATAAATCAGGTAAGTGCAATGATTTTTACAATAATAGATTTGCTTGTAAATATTTTTTTTTCATTTGATGATGGTTCTCTACAGAATGGTTTTTTACGTCTGATTAAGAACTATAAGAATAATAAAAAAAGAAACAATATGAAAGTTTTTATTTCAATGTTAATAATTCTTAAAATCGTTTTTTTTTTTTATCCTAAGAATTCTTTATTTTCCGTTTTTTAGTTTATAATTTTTTGATAAAAATTGTTCTCAAAATACTTTTGAAAAATTAAATGGTATAACATTATGTGTTTATGTATACTTCTTGTATATTCCAATGTTTGAAATAATATGATTCAGAAAAGTATGGAATAAAAATTCGGTACTTACGACGTATTAACGCCACCGCCGCTACAGATTTGGCGGTTTTTAAGTGCCGCCAATCTACATTTAAAATTTTTGCGACAGTTCATAAAATAAAACACTTTATTTAAAATCAAAATAGTTAATTGGATTTCGGTGGAAAAAGAGCCGATATAGAGTTTAGCATAGATTCAAAACAATCATATCGCCATATGAACTCTGATGAATGAAATAACATTTCCAAAACGTACGTTTGCCAAGATAAAGTTTTATGTTGTGGGAATTGGTACATTTTCGTTTTTTCGGTAAAATATTTCCCTCCTGAAAAAATAAAATTGCATCTTGTTCTGTTTTTGGCAAATCCCAAAGACGAATATTCGTAGCACTAAAAATGGCGACAAAAAAGAATTGTTTTTTTTTTTTTTGTTTTCGTCAGCATTCTTTATTTTACGTTTCTTAGTTTCTAAATAATGATTTTTATTGAAACTTGAAATTTTTTGATAAAAATTGTTGTCAAAAAACGTTGTTTACAAAATTAAATTTCATAAAATTATGAGGCTTATGTATACTTTTTGTTCATTTTAATTTTTGAACTAATATGATTCTTAAAACTATAGAATGTAAAGTTTAAATGGGCCTTTCATGTTATATCATTAAATTTAGTAATACTATTTCTCGGGCATTAGGTTTTAACTCTTATAAGAATATACATATTTTTTTTCTGTTAATGTACAAATATTTTTCCGATGTGTTTTGGATATTCCTTCTCTAATAAAAAGAGATACCATTTTGTTTTCGTTTGCATAAGAAAGAAGATCAAGCATTTTTCTTTTTTAAATTTAATAAGCCACATTAAAGAAGGAACGTTGCAATGCTACACGCTACATTAACGACGTCTCCAGAGTAATTGAATGACGGTTCATATGGAAATCGCAGGTAAGCGTCTCATACAACAACGCCCCCTATAGTTCGTTGCGATCGCGAATATTAAAATTTTAAAAAAATAAATGAATATTTTTAATGGGTTAGCATCATCATTTTATAGCAGCTTAATTTTTATTTAATGACGTCATATTAAAGAAGCAATAAACAACTAAACTCCGTGTTCCATGAATTCCTTTGATGTTGAAATTTTGAGTACTCTTGAAATATTTTCATTTCGAGAGGAATTTCAATCTTTAATTTGAAAAAATTCAATCATGTTTAAGTGGATTAAGAAATCTGCGTAAGTACAAATTAAACTTTTATTGAAATTTAATATTTTATTTTAAAGTTTCCCAAGATTGTTTGGTTTCTAGAAGTTAAGAATCAAAATATTAAAAAAAATAGAAAAAGTTCGACTATATGTGTATATTATGTGTGAAGAAATTCTATAATTTCCAGTTAATTCTTAAAAAAAGAAGTTTTTAGATTTTTATTTGAATCAACCGTCCTATTGAATTTTACCGTAATTTCAGGTTTCTGCATGCATTTTTTTTTATATTTAATTTTTATAATCTTTCATAATACTTGATAAGTAAAGAAAATGCTTCGTAGAAATTCAATCACTTTATAATACTTGGGTAGACTATATTTGAGGGTGCCCCCGCCAAGTGTGATCGCGATTGATCGCCAAGCTGGGCGATGTTAAAAACCAATCGTGATTCTGATTGGTTTAGATTTTAATCATGATTCTGATTAGTTTAGAATTTAGCGTTGTTTTTAAATGAATTTTTAAATGTAATTTCAGAGATTCCTTAGTTCTACTTTGGATACCGGCTGGTAAAGTTACTTTTGCTTCTGGTACTAAAAATGAATACTGTCAATAAGATAAATCTTAAGTTTCTGTACGATTTGAATAACAATGGAAAAAAAGCAGTGATTGACTGGTGTGTGAATGAAGGTTTAATTAGTAATATATATAAATGTCCTGTTTGTGGGTTACCATGGCGATCCAGGCAAACAAGTATGGCGCCAAACATAAGTCGCCAATTTCGCCAAGGGGCACCCTCAAGTATATTTTTCCCCCGAAAATATGTTGACACCAAATAAGAAAATGACGTATATGTCTTTCACAAATAAGAAAAATTAAAGTATTCACATTTATGAATGATGACAAATAACAGTTTAAAAGCTTTTTTTATCTCTCTCTTATAGTATTTAAACATTTCGTAACAGATTATAATCTGACAGTCTGGCATTTTGTCTTTATATTTCCATAATTGTTTTATTTTATAACTGTCGTTGAACAACCGTACCAATTTTTTGGGTTTACGACTTCTAATGTTCGAATCCGTAGCCTCGCAATCCAGAAGACAAAGGAACTCCTGAATAAAGTATTGGGATGAATTTGCCTTCTTGGAGAAATTTTCAATTGAACTAACACGAATTTGCGTTGTACGGACAAGAAAACAACGAAAACATCCCTCAGAATGATTTCAGGGAGACTCTAACCTGTCATCCGTCCACCATCGAGAATATTTTTACGTCTGCACTGTGTTCGGAGCAAGCCGGAAGCGGAATTCGTACCAAATAGTTATCGCTTAGATTTGAACCCGGTTCAAATCATTGGAAGGCGAACTGTCTATCCTCTGAGTCAAAACGGGTCATATTTCAACACAGTTAATATTGCAGCTGCTTTTAAAACTCGGATATTTGTTTAAAAAATGAATCAAGTGCATAGTCCTTATATTGCTCCAATATTTCGCTGTAAAAAATTTCGGCATATACAACTTACAAGTACTGAAAGAAAAAGAATTACATTGGTAGAAAGTCATTGATTAAGACTTGTTTTTTAATCTTTCTTCTTTCAGCATCCCACACAACCCATTGTTTTCTTCATGAGAGCCTAAAGTTTTCATCTTTAGGATTCCATGACTAAATAAGTTAGTAAAGTACAAGTTAGTGAAGAAAAGTATTGCAGCTTAACAGTCCATTTTTACGCTTAGTGCACTTGTTGCACAAGTTCTTTTAAAATTATTCGGCAAATAAAATTTCTTTGCGAGAAAATATATTATCCAAATTCTCTTCTATATGAAACGTAAATCCATGCTTTGTTTTAGGAATTAAAAATTACGAAGAAGAAAAAAAGAAGAATATTCCCTTTTTTTTTTTTAAGTTCTTTTACCCGGAAAAATAAAAAAGCCATAGCTTAAGCGACAAACGCTTGAATCAAAGCAATAGTTTTAAATTAAACTTGCCATTTTACGGTAAAGATTTCGATTGCAAAGGATTTTGAATTTGGGTTTTTGAATGCACAAATAATTTAAAGGGTTTAGAAGCCAATTTGGGGATATTTTTGCATTTAAATGAAAAGTGAGTGCCTGCAAGTAACGTCATTGGGAAAATCGTGACATTCGTCGAATCAGGAACCACGCAGGTTCGACGCACACGCGTGACGTCGCTTACAGGTTTGCGCATAAATCTGATTTAAATCACACGGTTAGGGATAATCATGTGACTTCTTTTGGAGGTGAATGTACACAATCATCAAAATTTATACAAAACTATCAATATTTGAAAATTTTCATGGAACCAGACAATTTAAGGGACGCTCGGTGGCAGAGCGGTAGCGCTTCGCGCTGTCGTGCCACAGGTCCCTGGTTCGATCCTCGGGCCGAGCAAGTTTGACTCAGCCTTTCATCCCTTCAGTGGGTCGATAAATGAGTACCAAGCATGCTTGGGGACTGAACACTGGCGGTTCCGCGTTCGGCTGACCACCTGACCGGAACATCTGATCCTGCACTCCAGAGCCCAAGGCCAAGAAAACTGAGATGAGCACAGTATGCCTTGGCCCTCTATGGGCTGTCGCGCATCTGAGTTTAGTTTTAGATAATTTAAGGTAGGTTGGTGAAACTGGTGTAAATATCAAACTTACGTATGTGAGAAAATAAGATTTTCTAAAAATCCGTAAGTTCAAAGCTTTGAAATCAAAACATTTACTTACAATGGACATACACTATTTTCTTAAAGCTGTGGCGTACGATTCAAGAGTCTTTGTTCTACGTAAAACTGCGGATCTGTCTGCAGAAAAATTTGGTAGATTATGGATTTTGATGAATTCAGCGATAAAATATGCTGCTTATTATCATTTAAAAAACATTATTGAACTTTTATTGACTAAATAGTATAGTTTAAATAAATTTAAAGTATAATTTTGAAGTAAAGAAAATATATATAACTTCTTATGGTACTTACTTATGGAAATAAACCACGGCAATTTTACAACCATAATGTTGTCGCATCCACACATTTTTCACATATTTGAAAACGAAGAATCATAAAGGTACTTAATTCAATATAAAATAATGTTCAAAATAATAATTGAATATTTTTTAAGGGTAGACATCAGTATATTTTAGCAGCTTGCTGCTAATTTCTATATAATGACGTCATGTTAAAGAAGCAATAAACAACTAAACTCTGTGTTCGATAAATTTCTTTGATATTGAAAATCTGAATAATCTCAAAAGATTTTCATATTGAGAAGAATTTTAATATATAATTTGAATCAGTCATGTTTAAGTGGATTAAGAAAGCTGCGTGAGTACATATTAAAATTTTATTTTAAAAGTTTCATAAGATGTTTTGACTAATAGGGTCGCAAGCAAAAAGCCGTCAAGAAATGTAGACCTTCACAACATAATTTATTTTACTTCTTTTTAACGTCTAAAAATGAAATACAATAAAATAAAAATACTAGTTAAATTTTCTTGCTCCCGGCTAACTGAAAAGTGCCGATTTTTTCTGTTCCGTATGAGATATTAACCATGATTCTAATGAATCTCAGCTTAATGACAACCTATATTAAAATCTAATTAAAAATTATGTTAAATATTAAATCGAAAAATATGTTCTGTTACGTTAAATCAAAATGAAAACTAATCGGCTGTGATACACATAAAAATTCTGTTTTATTTAGTTTATAAGCTGTTTATTGTATTGTATTTGTTTAGATTTTTTTAACACAAAAAGTCCGTCATTGTGAAAAACATATTTAATCTGACGTGGAAGTTACGAATCAAAAAATAAAGAAAATTTGAAAAAGTCCGACAATATGCGTATATTAAGTGTAAAGAAATCTTATGATTTCCCTTTAATTGTTCAAAAAAAGTTTTTAGGTTTTTATTTGAACATAACTTCTTATCGGATTTTACTGTAATTTAAGGTTTATGCATCTTACGCATTTTTTTGTCATTTATTTCTTATGTTCTTTTATAATACTTGATGAGTAGAGAAAAGTTTCATGCAGAAACGTAATAACTTAATAATTCGTTTTTAAAAATTGGATATTGTAAATATTCACAAATATTCATATTTATGAAAGACGAGAACGAACCTGGTGTGAAAGCCATTTTTATTTCTCTGCTTATAGTATTTAAAAATTCCGTAAATGACAATGCTCTGATCGTCCGCCATTTTGTCTTTGCATTTGCATATTTTATTTTATTTCATAAATGACGCTGAACAGCGGACCCAATTTTTTGGGTTTACGACAACCAATGTCCGACTCCGTTGTTGTTCCACCCATTTTTAATTCCGTCAACATCAATTTTTTACTTGATTTTAAATCCAGTTCAGAAAACAAAAGAACTTCAGGATCCAGAATATTGAGAAATTTTCCATCGTGGAGGACTTTTTGAAGGAACAAATCTACATTTGCCTTACACGGAGAGGAAAACCACGAAAATATCCAACAATTAGTCTGACTGCAATTGGACTCTAACTCACTGTGAACGGTGAATGGTGCGGAATCCATATCGATCAGTCATCGCTGGGATTCGAACCCGGATCACCTCATGGGAATGCAAACGCATTATTTTTTAATCTCTCCTCTTTCAGTATCCAACACAATCCATTGTTTTCTGCCTGGGAGCCGAAAGGTATCATCTTTAGGATTCCATGACTTGATAAACCATATGATGACTATTTTTGCATGCTTTCTGCAATGTTCCATCTGCGTATGTCCTACAGGAAGCTTATCAATGCATATGTCTTACATTGATAGTTTTGGACTTTTTTTTATGCCTTGATAGCAAATGTAGCAGAAGCATGGTTTATTAATTCATTTTGCAACTTTATTTATTTTAGAAAGTGTAAGAAATGAGGTGAATGGTGGATAAATTGAGGCCTTTAATGCACTGTAAATTTCTTTTTTAAAAATAATTAATAAATAAGTATTTTTCAATATTTTAATTTGCTATCTATGGATATGGAATAATTTTACGCTGATATAGCTTATTAATTTTCTTAGCAAAGAATAACGATGGAAGTAGCCGTAGTTTTTATGATAAACAAAATTATAAAATATTAAATGTACTGATATCAGCAATCAAAATATTATAATATCAACCAGCAAAAAGTTTTCATGGTATGTGTGTGTATCATGTATTTAACTAATTATAATTGTTAAATCTTAAATTTAAAATATATTCTTAAAAGTATTATTTCCATTAATATATAATTTAATTTCTTTCGAATTATATTTAATTTCTTTCACATTTATATTTAATTTCTTTCGAATGGCATATTTCTTGTAAAATAAATTTCTAAAAAAGCGAATATAATATAATGGAGTCGATAGTTTTAGAAAATTAAAGATAATTTATGAGAAGAAAAATAAAACTTTTTATACAAATACATAAATTAATTTTCATTCATTTAAGAAAAAACATTATTTATTGTCAAACTTTTCTTGAGACGAGTTATGTTCGATTTTTTGTGGTGCTAAGTACAACTGGAAATTTCTTAATAGGTGTTGTGGTTTAGGTACCTATTAATACCTTAAAAAAGGGCTTCCGTAAAAAGTTTCTGCTCTTCTTGTTTTAAAGTTTAGTGCAGAAAACAAAATATTGCTCTGTATAATTTTTTTCGCAATGATAGGATTTCCATGTACTTAGTGACAGACTTAATATTTCAAAGGATTGATTTCATATAATTTGTGCTAACTATGCGGAATTAGGGCAAGAAAGTTACTCTCTCAGAATGCATTACAGCTGATACAATTTTCTGATAATTAGTAGATGAACAGTAACAGTAAATTAAGCAATATTATATCAATAATCAAGCGAAAAGACACCGTCGAAAGTCTGAGTTTCTTATAGTTAACTTCACTTTTTTTCGCATTTCATCACGTCTTTTGAACTTCCTTTTTTTTGTTTGAAATCCACTCTTTTTCATTTTTGAAATTTTAAAATCCTTTTACTCAGAAACTCAGTGTGAAAGAAAATTTTAATAATTATTAAGGTACTATTTCAATTGCAACTTTTCATTTCCATGTGTTTTAAAACAACATATTGGATTATAAAATACTTTTCACCTAGTCTAATCTAAAGAAACTTTTTTACGCAAAAATCTATTTCTAAAAATTTCAATGAAATTAATCGCGCATTTAAGTTGCCCTTTGTATGATTTATAAATTTAAGAGAAAAATTTAATGAAAGGGAAAAATTTAGCATATTTTAGCTCGATTTAAATTGATTTTATATATTTTTCTGACGAGAAAAAAAAATTAAAGAATTAAAATTAAGGGTCCTATACTATCGGAGCTGACCTATAAAGCAATATTGGAGCAAACAAATTCGCAAGTTAACGTTATGTTAGTATTGTGCTTATGTTAGCTTTTTGTTATTTAGCTTTTGTTATGTTAGCTTTTTGTTATTATGTTAGCTCCAAAAATAGATGATAAGTCGGCCTGTCTAATTCAGGGGCTTTATTAAAATGTACTTTGAGCTCGTAAGTAAGTTTTAATTCTATCTGAGCTATAAGCTAAGTTTTGTTCCCGATGCGTTACGTTATTACTGATAGAGCTATGACGTCACCGTGTTCTAAAAATATTAATAAAGTCCATTATATCGTTATAAGCACTTTTAATAATTTCGATCTTTTAAAAGCAAATCAAGATGATGAACTTTCTAAGGAAGCTGTAAGTTTTTTTATACATATTTTATACTAATTATTGATGATTCAAGTGATATTAATGAATAAGATATATTTTCTTACTGTAAAATTTATTTTGAAGTTAATTTGCAAATGCTAAAGTATAAATGAACTTTCTACAGTTTAAATACAGTTTTGAATTAGATATATAGTCATGAAGTGCTGATTTTAAACTATCTTTGGAACAAAAGTAATATTTTCTTTAAGCTTGTAGGCAAACTTGAAATTCCCATACTAATATAGCTATAATAATATTTTCTACGATGAGAGTTATGAATAAAGATAAAAGTTAATAAAAACAGCGGTAACTTTGTGACAAATTGCACAATGATTTGTAAACATATTTCCAAAAAATTTATTATTTGTGTGAAACTGTAATATATCTAGTACACAGAAATAGTTCCATGTTAACTATATTACCAGGTTTGAGATTGTTAATTTTGATTTATATGGCAGCTACCACTTTCGTTACAAGATTCGCAATAGTAATTAGCATAATAGTAAACAAGAAACATATCAAGTAACAACTCAAATCTACTCTTATTGTATCAATATGTTTAGTTAATATGATTTTTTTATCAGCTTTTAAATAAATATTTCAAGTGAACATTTTCGTCACCCGATGTAATAGATCAGATCACTGAATCCAGTCTTTCGTTTTTGAATGCGTTTGCAGATCCCACTGTCTTAATGAAACTTTTTTTTTCTCTATTAAGTCAGTGACTGAAAATCTTATCATTTGATTGGCTTCTCATTTATGTTAGTATTTTTAAATTATATTTAAATATTAAAAAATCTCTAAAAAAGAGAAATATTCTTCAAATACTGCGAGAAAAATGCGTGAAAAATTCATCGATAGTCAAATTTTGCTATTGTCAGAGAAACATATTATAGTACACCTTATTTCTAATAATATAGAGTGGTATTAATTTTCATGCATCAAGTTATACATATCTGCATTCATTTTAAAAGGTTTTAGAGAAAAATTAATAGTCTTGTACACTGAGTTCTCTCAGTTTTATAAACCATTACTTTTCTGAAAACATTTGTAACCATATTTGGAATACCAGTTAGTTTTTTTTAACCTAAATACAATCTTTTCTATTCTTAAAAATTATTAGAATGTCTCAGAAGCTTAAATCAGCTCTTAGCTCTGAAACTACCTTTATTTCACACATAGTTCATTGAGAGATAAAGTATTTCAGTACAGCAGAAAGAGTGAAGTGAAAAAAGTCTTTGTACTTGTTGTACGTACCCAGTCCATTTTTTTTCTGTCGTAACCGCGTCATTTTAGTTTTCAGTTGAGCATTTTCTAGAAATTATATCTGTGATCGAAGTTTTAATAAGAAAATTATAACGTTAAAGAAATTAGATTTTTTCATAAAATTTTTTGAAGTGTTTTTGTTTACATCCTTTTATACGCCAAAATCCTCGCATATTTGAAAACGAAGAATCGGAAAAGTGTTTAATTCAATATTAAAATAATATAGAAAATTTTTTTTTATATTTTTAATGGGTTAACATCATCATTTTATAGCAGCTTAAATTTTATTTAATGACGTCATATTGAGGAAGCAATAAACAACTAAACTCCGTGTTCCATAAATTCTTTTGATGTTGAAAGTTTGAATACTCTTAAAAGATTTTCATTTTGAGAAGTATTTCAATCTTTAATTTAAAGGAATTCAATCATGTTTAAGTGGATTAAGAAAGCTGCGTGAGTAAAAGTTAAAATTTTATTGAAATGTAATAATTTATTTTAAAGTTTCACAAGATTGTTTGGTTTTTAAAATTTAAGAATTAAAATATGAAGAAGAAATAGAAAGAGTTCGGCTGTATGTGTACATTATGTATAAATAAATCCAATGATTTCCATTTTATTCTTCAAAAAAGAAGTTTTTAGATTTTTATTTAAATAAACCTTCGTATTGAATTTTATTGTAATTTCAGGTTTTTGCATCTTATGCATGTTTTTGATATTTAATTTTTATAATCTTTCATAATACTTGATGAGTAAAGAAAATGTTTCGTATTTTAATAATATATTTTATTAAAAAAATAAGTTGAAATAATAATTAATAATAATTTAGAAGTATTGTCGACTACGTGTCTAAGCCTAAAATATGTTGACACCAAATAAGCAAATGACGTATATGTCTTTCACAATTAAGAAAACTTGAAATATTCATATTTATGAAAGATGACAAATTACCTAGTTAAAAAAAATTCTATTTCTCACTTATAGTATTTAAAAATTTTGTAACAGATAATGTTCTGATAGTCCGGCATTTTGTCTTTACATTTCCATAGTTTTTATATTTCCATAGTTTTATTTTATTACCGTCGTTGAACTACCGAACCAATTTCTTGGGTTTACGACTTCTACTGCTCGAATCCGTAGCCTTGTAATTTTGAACCCAATCCAGAAGACAAGAAAACTCCTGGAAGTGGGAGAAACGTGCCTTCGTGGGCAACTATTTTGTTGGAAATAACCCGCTTTTGCGTTACTCGGAAAGGAAAATCACGAAAACCTCAAACGGTATGAATGATGTCAGGGGGACTCCAATGCATGATCTGTCTACCACTGAGGATGAGACGCCGGCTTTATGGTCTGTGCTAGCCGGGTGTGGAATTCATATCATAATTATTAAATAACCATCGTTGCACAGCCAAACCCAATTGTTTGGGTTTACGACTATTAATGCTAACCTCCGTAGCCTTGTCATTTTGAACCTAATCCAGAAGACAAGAAAACTCCTGAATCATGTATTAGGATACATTCGCCGTCTTTTAGGAATTTCCAATTGAACTTACCCGAATTTGCGTTACCTGGACAAGAAAACCACGAAAACATCCCACAGTTAGAATGAAGTAAGGGGGCCTCTAACCCGTGATCCATCCAAAATTGAGAATATTTCACGTCTGCATTGTGTTCGGTGCAAGTCGGAAGCGGAATTCGTACCAAATAGTTATCGCTTAGATTCGAACCCGGTTCAAATCATTGGAAAGCGAACGCTCGATCCTGTGAGTCATAACGGATCATATTTCCACACAGTTAATATTGCAGCTGCTTTTAAAACTCAGATATTTGCTTAAAAAATGAATCAAGATTATAGTCCTTATATTGTTCCAATATTTCGCTGTAATGAATTTCGGCACTTACACCTTGCAAGTACTGAAAGAAAAAGAAGTACATTGGTAGACAATCATTGATTAAGAATTGTTTTTTAATATTTCTTCTTTCTTATTTCAGTATCTCACACAATCCATTGTTTTCTTCATGAGAGCCTAAAGATATCATCTTTAGGATTCCATGTCTAAATAAACCATATGATGACTATTTGTGGATGTTTTCTCTTGGTGCCAATGTTCCATCTGTATATGTCTTTTATGACTCAAAGGCAAATGTAGCCTAACTATTATGATTTATTAATTGTTTTTGCAGCTTCATTTACTTTAGAAAGCGTAGAAAATGGTACAATGCAAATTTCTCCTTTTTTTTAAAATAAAGTAATATATAAATATCTTCTTGCCCTTTAATTTGCATAGTATGGGTATTGAGAAAAATTTTGCTCTTATTTAGCTTACTAACTTTATAGGCGAAAAACAGCAATAAAAGTAGACATAGTTTTGTAAACAAATTTATATAATGTTATAATAATACCATCAATCAATATATAATATTATCAACGAATATACATTTTTCATTATACGTATTTAACTAAATATAATTATTAAGTCTTAAATAATAAAATATAACCATTTCATTCTTAAAAGTTATATTTCCATTAATACCTTATATCTAATTTATTTTTCAATTTCTTTCGAGTAACAAATTTCTTGTGAAATATATTTCTATTAATATATAACCGAATAAATAGAGTCGATACATTAAGAAACTTAAAGAAAATTTAAGAAAAGCACGATAAAACTATTTTTAAATAAATACTTAAATTAACTTTCAAATTTTTGAGGAGAAAAGCACTATTTTTCCTCTTTATGGGAGAGCAAAACTTGCGAAATTTTTCTCGATTCCAGTAAATGCTTGATTTATTGTGGTACTAGGTACTAATGGAAATTTCATAACTGGTGTTGTGGTATTTGGTACCTATTAATACCTAATAAAGGGTTTCGGGAAATTGATTTCCATATTTTCTCCGAAACGAATAATACTAAGATTTAATTTATTTATTAACGTTATGCACGAAAAACAAAATATTACTCTGAATACCTTTTTTGATAATGATTGGATTTCCATGAACTAACTAAATCTATCGTATCTTTATTTTTTGTGTGTAATAGCATCTTTAAATTTCTTTACTAAACTGAATTATATTTTTAAACTAAATAATTTAATTTAATTTAAATTTGAAATTTATTTTATGTTTCTAGAAAAAAATCTGTTTTTGTTAAAACAGTTAAATTAAGTGCCATCCTGAAATAATTTGTAATTGTATCGAATTTTTTCATCGTGTTTGAATTTTTTTTAATTCTTATCGTCATGCATTCTTATCACATGGTATGTAATAGTGTAAATCATAATACAATTTGCTTGCTTTTTTTATTAATGTTTTGTTTACATTAGTTCTGGAGTATTTTGTATGAAACAAATGCCTTACTTAATGCCTCACGATATCTGTATAAATGAAAGAAATTTGAGTGAAATCAGAAAAAAGTGTAAATTAGTTTGCAGGACTATTACACAAAATTTTTTTCATTCAATTTAATGGAATGTATTTTGCAAATATTTGTATATACTCTTTAAAAGATTCTCACGTGTGCTTTTCGCATCATTATTAAGTTCGAACAAACTAAAATATAATGAGGGAAGTAATATATTCTCTTAAATATTTATCCTTGCTAGATTTTAGATATTTAATTTTCTATTTCTGATGGAAGCGATAAATGATTGAAAGGTGCATTAAATTCTTATGGCTAGTTTTTGATTCCAGGCGAGCTGTAAGCTCGTATTTTTTATTACCAATGCTATTCGTAATAATGTTAGCCCTATTACGTCATCGTGGTCTATAAATATTAAATTGATTATTTGCTCTTGTCATGCTACTGAATATTTCAGATCTAGAGCCCCTGAATTAGACAGGCAGACTTATCATTCATTTTTGGAGCAAAGAGCTATCATAAGCACATAGCATAACTAATTCTAACATAACGTTAACTGGCAAACTTGTTTGCTCCAATATTGCTTGATAGGTCAGCTCTGATAGTATAGGAGCCTTATTCAGATCATATGAAGATGAATTTTCTAAAAAAACTGTAAATTTTAAAATATTTTCAATTTTTAATTCATATTTAGGATTAAGTTGAATAAAAATAATTTTCTAGTCCTTTTTTAGAGTTATTTTGTATTCTGTCGAATAATAATAATGCATAAATTAATTTTGAATAGCTCCTTAAATTATCACATATTAAGAACTGATTTTAAATAATCTTTTTGATCAAAACTGTATGCATAATATTTATTTGAAACATAAAATGAATGATCGTAATTGTACTATTAATTCATTTATTCTTCGTGCATCTGTACAAATAATTTCTATGATTGAAATTTGGAATTTAGTACTAATGCACGATGCTTTTAAAAAGTCTTAAACAAAAAATGCTGTCTATGTTTTAAATTTGCAAGTATGAAAACTCCATATTAATTGTATTCAAATTTTTGATAGAATGGAAAATTTAAATCGTGCTCCCGATAAAGGAATACATTTCATTTCCTGAGTATTCAGAAGATCTTATACGCCATTAGACAATTTGAGTTTTGTTAATTTGGACTTGTTTTATAGTTCCGTACAAGGTTACTAATTATGTAAATTTCATGTTCAGAATAGAACTAGTAGAAAATTAAAAAAATATTTCGTAATATTGAACTGCTTAAGTTAGTTCAAATTTTCATAAAATTTCCTGTTATTATTTCACGTGAAAGTTTTTTCGAAGCATATTTAAATTCATCGGCTCCTCAAAACTAGCAATTTTTTTAATGCGATAGTAAATCTTGATGTTTTTTTTCTCTATAAAATAAATGAATAAAATTATTTTTTGTTGATATTTTTTTAGTTAATTTTATTTTAAAATAAAATAAGTTCAGTAAGTGGAATGGCCGCACAATAGTGTCACTTCGAAAGTATAATCAAGTACTCATACTGTCCTTTATCATAATTTTAAAAAACACAGTCTTTGAAATGTTTATGTTTCCCAGGAAATAGAAAAAAAAAGTAATTTAGAACTCTAATCTTTGTAATGTTCCGAGATTTGGTAAGATGACGATATTAGTAATTATAAGAGTGTCGACGGTCTGTCATTTTTATTTGCCAAACTGTCACATTTCCAATGCTTTTAAAGTAATCTAAAACAATAAGTGCTTTTTTCAACGTTTTTTGGGGTGGTTGTTTTTATAAATCTAAATGTAAAATCAATAATAATTGAAGCAAAAACTCAATTATGTTCTAAAAGGAAAATTTATTCAGAGAATGTTTTGAATTTTTTAAGTTTCGAATAAACCTGAAATTGTCATGATCAATAGCAACATATTCAGTGATAGTAATCTTTATTTTAACTAATTAATCTTTATTTTGAATTTAAGTTTTGTAAAAATAATTTTCAAAAACTTATATTCCACGGGAAGGATAATAAATGATAAAAAAAAAAAATTTTTATTCCTCTTTAATTTTTTTTCTCTTTATGAATTTTTTTATATATGCCTTTCATATTACGCTTATGCAAATGTTTATTGTTGATTTATTTATTCTTCTCCGCATACGAAGAATTGTATTTCATTTATTGGTGGCCAGTAATAATCATTAGTTGTACTTTATATCAAAAGGAAAACATAAAACGATTTTCAAGTTTGCCTGATATGAAAAGGACCTTAACTGTGAAACACTTCTAATAGAAAAAGTTCAATGAAACTAATTATTGAAACATGATTAATTTTATTTTTTTTGGATTTGTATTTGATTTGCTACAAGGTTCGATACATTCCTGTAAAATTTTCTGAGCTATAATGTTAAACTGAATGAGTTCCTTTTCTTTCTTTTCAGGCGACGGGCCTTTGGAGGCAAGCGAAAGGGACATGCTGAAGAACTGAAGAAGGAAAAGATTCCACTACTTCATGTGACTCAAGAGGACGAGGAGGACTTCTTTCGTTGGAAAGTTCCTTTTCAGGAATGCAATTTGGTGAAATGTCAGCCTGATGTTCACAAGGTGGTGAAGTCGTGTGAACAGAAAGATTTGTTTGTTACCGCCAGTAAAGGTGAAGTAAAGGATCAGTCGACTAAAGTGGACTTTGTTTTCTCTGATGTTGAATTGAAACCATCACTTCATCGTGCCTGGCTGGATGTCAACTACATCTTGAGAGAGGTAAGTCCAAAAAAGTGAAGAAATAAGTGATTCAAAAGAGAAGAATCCTACGATCTAAACTCTTATTAGAAAGCGCTCAACAGAAACGCTGACAGTGTCTGAAGGCAGACCAACTTACGTCAATTTTCCGTATATAATTCATATTATTTTATGTAAACTGTTGCATACCTTTTTCATTCACTCTCTCCGTCAGTAAGTTTTTTTTTATGAATGCATTGTTTGTTATTAAGTAATTTTGAAACTAACAATAAAATGTCGCTTTATAATACGTGACAAAATTTGGTAAATGTGGCAAAATTTGGTAAATTTGGTAAAATTTGATTACTATATCATGATATCTTAAATCCTGACATAATACCATTTATTCGACTAAATTTACTTTTTGGTTTTGAATTTTCTTCTATTTGCAGTAATAAGATGCATAAGTTTGAAATCAACAATTTCTTACAATTCCACAAATTTGAGGAAGTTACCAAAAGAAAAGTAAAATTGCAAATGTATGGTTTAAACGTCATATACTTTTGTTTTCATCACGAAGATCATACATTTTTTGTTGCCTGAACTCTCATTATCATACAGTACTGTAATTTTTCACTGAAAATTTTTTCGTGTGGTATTTAAGCATAAATCGAAAAATATCTCGAATAATTAAATATTAAAGCTGCTCTGTTGTGATGAAGACAACTGTCGTCACAAGTGTTTTAAATTTTTGCTAAGAAGGGTAAAAAAGTATTTTCTCAAAAAATTTTGCAATCACAAAGTTTTCTTTATCCACATTTATTTTTCCGTCAGAACTGGTAAAAAAACATCTTTCTCATTAACTTGAGTCTGTATTTTGACCCATGTCACATGCTTGTCATTTTGACACAATTTAATAGTAAGTTAGAATAGAATTATCTCGATTTTCTTATCATGTCTCAAGAAAAATTTTTTTCACAGATTTTAAGATATAAAAACTCAGTTTACATACCCCTGCAATGGCTCTCTCTTATAAGCATCATAAATCGAAATATTATTAACCAGCTGTTTCTATAAGGCTGTTCCTATAAGCTGTTTCACGATATATAGTTTCTAGGCTATATATACTGCTGCGATCTTTTAAAACCTGTTTATCTTCACAGAAATAAACTATTACTTAATGAACACGATTCTCCCCCATTAACAAAAGTCCAGTTTTTTCACAACGAAGCTGAAGTCCAATGAGAAACTGATTTGATTATGTGTTTGAAGATTTATGACTGATTTGAAACGCTTTGATTATGTACTTTAACTATATACATTGACTTCCACTGGTGAATGTTGACAATCGCATAGTCACTTTGGTAAATTTCTGAAATATATACTATGTCTAGTTAAGTGTTCTAGTTTATTTAAGGGAACTTCTTTTAAAAGGCACTTACTCAAGTGCCTGTTCTTTCCCTCACACATCCAAAGGGCTGTTCTCTTTCATCAAATGCGCATCAAGTGCTTCCTCTAGTATCAAGCATTTTAATCAAGTATCAACTGCCCGACATATCTTCGCAAGGTAGGCCCTACATCAATGTTTCTTTAAGGAAAAGTGCCTCTGTCCAGTATGCATTTAACCGGTTCTCCGAACACTGGCGTTTCTCTTAATCTATCTTCAGCAGATATTATAAATAAACATCAGATCGTATATGATAAATATTTCGGACATTCACAAAAGCGACTATGTCACAACATATATATATATATATATATATATATATATATATATATATATATATATATATATATATATATATGTATATATATGTATATATATGTATATATATGTATATATATATATATATATATATATATATATATATATATATATATATATATATATGTATATATATGTATATATATGTATATATATATATATATATATATATATATATATATATATATATATATATATATATATGTATATATATGTATATATATGTATATATATGTATATATATATATATATATATATATATATATATATATATATATATGTATATATATGTATATATATATATATATATTCTATAGAATGCCGAATGAGAAACCGGCAAAATATGAAATACTTCTCCGATTCGTCTAAATGTCATTCAAAAATGACAAATTCAAAACGTCATCCGATTTGATATTGATTTATTCGTGGATATAATTACATTTATTCCATATTTTAATACTTACTGACGATAGATTAGAAGAAACATCAATGTTTGGAGTATCGGGCAAATATATACCGGGCAATGGTTCTTGACCTTATAAAAACATCAGTGTAGGGTATACCGGGCAAAGGCACTTGGCCTTAGAAAAAAACACCAGTTTTGGATATACCGGGCAAATGTATACCAGGCAGTGGCACTAGACCTAGTATATATTTCGGACAGTTACCAAAGGTCTAGTCATAGTAGGTCTAGTGAAGTGCCACTGCCTGGTATACATTTGCCAGGAACACCCTACACTGATGTTTTTTTAAGGTCAACTGCCATTGCCCGGTATACATTTGCCCGATTCTCAAAACACTGATGTTTCTTCTAATCTATCGTCAGTAAGTATTAAAATATCGAATAAATGTAATTATATCCACGAATAAATTAATATCAAATCGCATGTAATAAATATCTCAGACATTCACCAAAGCGACTATGTACCTGTCAACTTTCACCGTTGAAAGGCAACAACCACCGATTTCGCTCATTCACAGTAACATGCACATCATTTACATAATAACCTCATCAGGACGTTTATTTCATACTTTGCCTAAATAGCATTTGGCATTCTATGGAATGCCTAGGCATTTATACAATGCCTCGGGAAAGTATGTAATACTTCTCACATTTCATACTTTGCCTAAAAACTTCCGGCATTCTATAGAATGCCTAGGCATTCTAAACAATGCCGGTGTTCCATACTTTGCCGGTAACGTACATTTGGTAAACTATAATGCATCTAATTTATTTATTTAAAATGTGTTTCTATTTACAGTATGACATCGAAAGAAGTCTCACTGTTCCCTTGATGACGAAAGGTATTCCGCCTAATTATGCGGGAAAATTTGATACTACTGTTGTGCGCTGCAACAGCTGTACTTGGTGGTGACAGGTAAGTGGATTGCTTACAATTTACCATGCGTAGTAACACTGTTATTTTCACTGTAATCTTCAATATATTTTGCTTCCAAAAACTCACTCACATTGTGAGGTGTATGATGTAGTGTTATCAAACAAAACATTTCATCTCTTCAATTTTAAAAAAATTAAATAATTAAATTATCTATGTAGCTATTAAAAATTTTTAATAGCTTTAAACAGACAAATGATTTATTAATTTCATTATGGTTTCTATTACTAAAAATAATTTTCAAAGTTTGCCTAAAAAGAAATAAAGGAACTACCATAATTTTTTGCTACTTGCAACAAATATAGAAAGATAATTTAGTAGTAATTATTTAAACATTGAAATATAAAACAATTCTATTACTTAAATATCAAACAAAATTAACTAATTTCTAAATTTATAAAAAACAATTTCAGAGAAATCATATATAAAAAAACCAATTTTCTGAACAATTAAAAAGCTTTTTTCTTCTCTTAACGTGATTGTAAACCCATGCAGTTTTTTTTAAAATAGATAGCTCTAAAAACTCCTTAACCTTGCTAATTGTTTAAAGTATATATTAATTTTTAACTATTTTCAATAACTGTTTTCATAAACTTTTTCTATTAGATGTTCGGATTATAAAGCAACCCTTTTTTAATTATTAAACATGAATAATTTTTTTAATGTCCCAATTTTTTCAGATTTTCTGCAATTATTTGTGCTTTTGCATTCCCATATTCTTAATGGGATACCTGTAAGTGACGTAATGTGGGTATCTTTAGCCTGATTGGTTGTTAAAACGTGGACTGTTCT
Organism: Parasteatoda tepidariorum; assembly: GCF_982258835.1. Taxonomy (NCBI): domain Eukaryota; kingdom Metazoa; phylum Arthropoda; class Arachnida; order Araneae; family Theridiidae; genus Parasteatoda; species Parasteatoda tepidariorum. Next base: position 105,858,277 of record NC_141758.1, read on the forward strand.
TTCCTTTCGAATTCGAGTAAAACTTAACCGCCAAGTATCAATTCTCTTAAGGGATACATTTTATAATTTTTCACAAAGATTCTTCCACTATAATTTCAATTCTATCCCCATATATTTCTTACTTAAAACAAATTAAGATAGACTGAAGCCTTGTAAAACGTAAACAAACTTTTTCATCGAAGTTGCCAGGTACACAAAACAAAAAATCTAATTTTTCTAATAAAGTGCAAGATTTATTGTGAAGATAACACTTATTTCCTATTTATTTTCGAAATTTCTTAGCAGTACTGAAAAATTTATTTCGACGCCCACTATTTAAAAACTCGATGAAAGTATAGTTATTTTTTTATATTAAACTAAAACTGAAATTGAATAGAATAAATTTTGATTATTTTAATTTCTTTTATTTGATGAAAATAAAGTCTAATGAATACCGATAACAAAAAAAAATATGCTCAATTAGTATTCAAAAATATTTAAATTTTTTACTCTCAAAACACTTTTTCTGTTCACTAAGCATTATGAAATAACATTCGAACTTTAATCTGAATATTATAAGGAGACGGGATTTGTAAATTGTTTTTGTAATGTCATTTATAATGAAAAATTCAGAAATTGTATTATCATGATTATTATTATTACTTAGACTAATATTTATAACAGGATTCCCACGATCTGGAAAGAAATAGAAATTGTTTACAAAATTATGGGAGAAACAGATGCATTTGACATAATTTTTTTTCTAAATACTCAGAAAAAAACTTTTAAATTAAGAATCTGTTGCACTCTTAAAAATAGCTTTAAACTTAGAAAATCTTGGCTTAATCGCAGCAACGATTAAATCAAGTGCGATAACAGCAACAATATTAAAATTACATACAGCTGAGTTATTTTACACTGTGACCAATAAGTTCTCATACACAAAAATTTTCATGACAGTTATACAAAATAAATCATTCATAAACTTTTTGCATTAAACTAAAGTAGCAATCTTTACAATGAATGTCTTGAAGTAACACCTCCTTTTAGTTTCCTTATGAGCATGTGTTTAAATTCATTGCATGCGGCATTTCCTTCTATATCTTTCGAATTTGTTCAAATTGGTGATTTTGTGTTGGGAGAACAAATTAGTTCGGTCCGTTCTTTTTTTGAAGTCAAATATGCATTTATTTCAGAACAAAATGAATGACCAGATTAATCAAAGTGTTGTCCATCGATGGCTACTATTTCCCCCCACCTCTCAGGCATTTTTCGAATTCCATCTCGAAAGAATGTCTCGTATTTTGAGGTGATCCAAATTAGGAGCCACTTTTTGTTTTCTAGGAAAGAAAAAAGCCAGTTACCTGCCAAATCGTGCTGCATCCGTCGTAACAACCAGTAATCAGAAGGAGCAATATCTGGCGAATACGGTAGGTGAGTTAAAATATCCCACTTGAGCTTTTTCAAATAATTTCTTGCTACCTTTGCCACATAAGGCCGACCGTTATCATGCAGAAGAATAATTTTGCCATGCCTTTGCTCGTTTCCGGCTGATTTTCTCGTAATGCACGGCTCAAACGAATTAATTGTAGCCTATACCGATCGCCCGCAATGGAATCGCCAGATTGTAGCAGCTCATAGTATACAACATCATTCATCATTCTTTAAACGTCGAAACCATTCCCTACATGATTTATCAGTTGGAGCATTGTCACTATTAACTGCTACAAGCATTCCATGTGCTTCAGCTGCCCTTTTCTTCCAATTAAAGCAGAAAAACAAAACTTCCCGAAAACAAAACTTAGTTACCACAAAATTTGACATGTTCAACAAAGTAAAAAAAGGGGTTTTGTATGAAACTCAAAGCGATATAAACTGAATATTATTGACAGATGTGTAACCTCTCTGAAACCACCGAAATCAGCTGTCACTGTGAAACATTCATAACAGCCAGAGTCATCTTTTGAAAACGGACCGAACTAATTTGTACTCCCAATAATTAAGTTGAGCAATATAATCAACCGGTTATATACCGGGAGAGTTGGGAGACCATTCATTGAGACAAAATGTCACCTAAATGTTTGCTGTCCAACTCTTGAACAGCACGTGGGGTATTAAGAGCATCATCTTTTTGGAGGCAGAAAAATTTCCCTTATACATACTGATTAACTGAAACTTTTTTGTAAACCTCAGTTTTATATTATTGGTCATTGATTTACAATCCCTTTTTAATGAAAACTAACTGGAGTTTGAATATCATTGAAATAGCCCCCAACCCTCAAAGCCATTGTGGACGAACCATTTTTATAACGCAGATCACAATGCTAGATTTCGGGGATGTGTGATCAATAGAAACTGACCATATTCTATCATTTTGTGAGTTGAGACCGTAAAACGTATACTTTCTCGTCTGAAAGGGCAACCTTGTTTTCAGGGTGCCAAGCAAGAGATTCTACCACCCTCTGCCTCTTTTTCTTCTCAGCAAACTCTGAAAATCCGTGAATTTTGCTCTTTCGAAAAGTTTTAAAGCCAAGGTCTTTTCTACGAATGTTTAACATTGATTCACTCGAAATCTTGAGATCTAAGACTAGCTTTGTAGCAAATCTTTGTCCGCTTCGTCATATCTTTTCCCTGACCCTTTTTACAGTATCTTTTGTCCATTTTGTTTTATCCTTTCCCTGGTCGGCTAGATTTTTTTCCGTTATGACTGAGAACATCTCATTATACCTTCTGATGGTTCTGTAAATAAAAATCTCTCTTAACCCCCGGGTGTTTAAAGTCTCTAAAAATTTGCCCGGTTGCTTTCCTTTGATGAATTTACTTATCATTATTTTTCTAAATTTCTTCATTTTGCCAAGGTGAAAATAATTATTAAAAACTAAAACATATAAGTTTGTAATAGCTTATACTAAATTGCCCGAAAGTACTTGGTATTACAGCAATAATTATGTAAATTTTTAACATCCTTCAAAAAAGTTGTATGAGAACGTTTTGGTCACGGTGTGTATTATGTCATAACGTGCACTAATATCTTAAATTATGTACAAATGCATTTTTTAACTGAAAATAAAATGAAAGCGTAAAAATATTCAAAAAGGTTTTCTAAAATGTATTAATTTCCACATATTTTTGGAAATTTTAGTGGTATTTTTCACTTTTTCCTGGATCGTAGGAATCCTGTTTTATTTACAGGTTCTGTGTAGAAGTAAGTCGCTGCCTATAAATACAAAAGGAAATATTACAGTTATTGTAGATTCTATGGTAATATGGTATTTTTTTCTTACTTTGATGCTTATCCGCAGCTCATTGTGGTCGTTTTAATAAGTACATATATATAAAAAGCACATAAATTCATTTATAGTTATTTCTATTCGAAAATAGTTAGCAATTCAATCCATTGATATCTGTATTTTAATTAATATGTTGCAATTTCTGCATTTTTACTGCATTTTAAAAATAAATTTTTTTGGAGGTGATCAATAATTGCAAAAGAGAATTCATGTCCAAAATTTTGTTCATTGTAGTTATGAAATATGAGTTTTTTTATGCCGACTTCACGTGATTAATAAATATTACTTGTAACTAAATTAGCACCTTCAAACTGAATTATTTTTTTTAAAATAAGAAAAAGTAAAAATTTTTAATTGCTTATTTCTAGAAGATAAATAATTCCCTATTTGTGAGGTGATTAGTTAGATCAGTTAGAGAATTCGTGTCTAAAATTAATTGCTTCAATTGTTATTTTAAAATAATCGTTTTTTTATGCCGACTTATTATGATGAAAAAATATTGCTTGTTACTAAATTATCAATTTTGTACCGTATTAATAAATTTTTCAAATCAAGTAAAAACTTTTTCAAGTAAAAACTTTTTATTTCTTATTTCATTAGTTTGTGAAGCCAATAATCAGCTAGAATTTGTAATTGTTTTCGTAATATCATTTTCAACGAAACATTCAATTTTTTTTACTTTTAAATTAATATATTTTCACATGATTCCCACTTTCTGGGAAATATAGAAACTTGCAACAAAATTATGGGATTTATTATTTTATTTGAAAAGATTATAAAAAATAGCCCACTTCTTAAAATTGAGATTAAATTTGTAATGTCAGTACTTTAAACTGTAATATCTTCGACCACTTTATCGTGCCACAATCTTAAAAAGACTTTCCAGTTATAAGATATTTTTTGTATAAGTTAAAGCATAGCAAATAACTAATCACGTTTAAGAATTATTAAATGGAAAGATAATACAACAATATGATATTTAAAACCCTATCGTGGTTTCAGCAAATATAGCTAAACTTTTAAGATGCAATCGGTCAATATTATTATTAAAATGCTTTCAATTTAAGAAAGTTACAGGATAAAGTTTTTAGGATGATGTTTTAATCCATCTAATAAGCTAAATGTGCAAAAATTTTGACTTTTTTCTAAAAATTTAGTTCCAGGTTTTGCCTTTTATCTTGTTGTGGGAATCTTGTTTTAATTCCAGGTAATATGTATCAGAAGTAAATATCCACTTTAACATAAGAACGTGCCCAAGTTACAGGTATTTTTTTATTACTACATTATATAGTCTTTTGTGGTGTTTTTCTTATGATATTATGGTTGATGTTTATCATAGAACTGATCCAATTTATAGTTAATTTTATTTAGCAAAATACCAATTCAATATATTCATATTATTATGTATCTTATTTTAAAATCAAATTTCTATACATTAGAATTTTAGCACTAATTTTTAATAAAACATTTTTATTTACGGAATTGAAAAAGATTTAAATGAATAAAATTGTAGATTGTATTGCATTACAAATGTCTCAATAATGCTACTTAAAGTTATTTAAAGTTATAACGTTATTTAAAGTTATAACGTTATTTAAAGTTAAATCATACTTTTATTTTGTGAACTTCACATGTCTTGTAGGCATTACCTAATAGTGGATATAATTAACAAGTAGTCTATATAATGTATTTAAGTGTTTCCGATAAAATCATTGCGCGAACATAAGATTGTTTATTATGATTGAGCTTAAAATGACTAAAAGTATATTATTTTTGTTACTTGCAGATTTCTTTTTAGTTAGTTTTAGAGATGATTTTTATAGTAAAGATAATTTTGAGATATTTTTTATTCATACGCTAAATATTCGGAAAAAATGCAAATAACAACGTCTTACTTATTTCTTATTTTTAAAAAACAAAATCTATATAATTTCTTAAATTTTCTGTGTTATGAAACCGTTGCAAAATATGTTCGTTACTGTAACGGACATAACTGTAATAGTTATCATCACGTAATTCTACATATCAACTATTAGCAATGAAAAAAATAAGTTAAAACAACTACTTAGTCTGAAGTAAATAAAAACAATTGTATAAATAACAATATATTAATGTAACTAAATAAATCAATATATTAAAGAAACACACGAAAGTAAAATCATCAATAATTTTAATTAAAAAATAATAATGAATAATAATATATAATAATTAATAAATAATAATCAATTGATAATAATAAATAAATAAAAATACATGAACAAAGATCGAGCCACAGGCAGTTGTTTTTTAGATTTTGTATGCATATCTAAGTTCCAAGAACAATGATCTATTTTGGAACTTTTACAAAAGATATTATTTAATTTAACTGGAATCTCTGGTAATATTTATCAGGAAAGTACTACCAGAAATTATACAATATATCAACAATTAAACACCTAAAAATAAATAAAAAATATTAACTACTCTAAGGTTAATATTTAAAATTTTATGAATAAAACTATAGAAATGTAAATAAACAAATTAAAGAAACACATTAAACTAGAAAAATCATAAATAAATGTAAAAATCATAAATTAATAAGAATAATAAATCATTAACAAAAAATAAATGAAAATATAACAGATACAGAAAGATGCTTTTAAGATTTTATCAAAAATATCAAGATCCGAGAACATGTGTAAAAATCGACTAAAATTCTGTCGACTATTGATTAATCTCTGAAAGAATTGTTTAATAAGCAACACTTTTAGGAAACTAACTGGTTTTATATATTAATAAATTGTTCAATTAAATTAAATTAATAAAATTTGCTCTTAAGGTCAAATAAAAAAATTTGCAAATTGAGATGAAATAAATAAAAATTAATATACATAAATAAGAGTACAAAACCAATAAATAAACCAAGAACGATAAATTATTAAGAAAAAGAACAAATAATTATATATTAACATAAAAAAATCATTTGTTTTATTAATAACAATAACACAATTTCATCACATGATGCAAACATTAGAACTTAGCAGTTGATATAAAAGTCAACTTTTGAAACCCCCAAAATCTAAGGAATACCAGAGAACATACGAAACTCCGGCAATAAAGATCGTGAAATATCGAAGCATTATAATTAATGAAATAGATCTAAATAACTCTGTGTCAACTTATTCTTTTTAAATGCTTTTTTAAAAACAAGTTTTACATGAGCAATTTTGCATTTTCTCCTTTCTCTCCTTCACTTATAATGTTTTCTTTAGAAACAGTACTTTAAATTACTTTCAGAAAAGAATAAGAACAGTTTAAAAAAATTTTCATATAATGTATGGAGTATTTTAAAGATATGAAAAATATTAAAATATTTGGAGTATTTTAAAAAAATATAACACATTTAAAACTTATCTTAAAGCTGCAAAAATAAAGATTTCAGAATGTCGGCTTCAATAACAGTGTCGCTACACGAAAACCGTTAAACAATGCATCTTTATTTGCCGATTATTACAAGGAATCCAAAGAATTTGAAATTCCACACTTTAAATATTTTGCAATGACATTTGAATCCCAATTTTGTCACGAGCCTACTATCATTCAATGACAAATATTTCGTTCACACAGATCAATGTAAAATATTTCAAACTTTAGAAACTTTTGTAGACTTACCAATATATTTTTATATAAGTTTTTTTTTTAATTTTGGAAATTTTTATACTTGTTGCTTTCATCCGTCGACATACATTCCCGATACACCAGAAAAATGTCTCGTAATCAAAAATAGGAGATTGATAGATATATCGTATTTCTGAAGCCAAACTATACATAAACTAATCTGAAAATTTTCGAAATTATAAAGTCTTTTGTAAATTATAAATTTGGGCAAACAGTATTCGATTTATTAACGGTAGTTCCTTGTTTCATTCTAGTTACTGATAGGTATGACTTTACTAACTGGTTCACTGAATGAGAAGCCTTTAAATTTTAATTTGATGAAACATCACAATTTTAAAAATATAGAATGCATAATAATATAGAATTGAGTAATGCTACATAGAAAAAAAAAACAGTTTAAATATTCCACTTTGGTTTGATAGGGCAGAGGAGTAGAAGTTGAAGTTGTTGTTTTCGTTCTTCTTACGTGATCATCTCTCTTCAGAGTTAGGGTTGAGATTCTCCTAGTAGAAAAATATCGTTTGGTTTCTTTGACTTCAAAATTATGTCGTAAAAATTAGAATATTAGAGTTAAGTTACTTATTTATCTATTTATTCTTCTTTTTCTTCTTCTTATTTTAGTATTAAGCAAAATTTACTTCCCTTGCATTTTGGCTCATTAGCTTTTAAGGTGTGTTGGCTTTTTAGCCGTTCTATATAACATTAGAATATCTAAGATTTATTTGATTATTTGGCAGTCTAAATTTCTTGTGTTGGTACACATCATGTGTATATTTCTATTATCTCTTTTTCTATTCTTATAACTTCCTCTTAATATTTTTCTTTTTGGGAGAATTCTCAGATCTGCTTCGAAATTGATGTTTGCGTGAGATACATGGTTTCAACAATTTTTATCTATCTACTCTTCGGGGGGTTGCCACAAAGTCAACACCTGGAATGAAAAAAGCAGAGTGTGGCAGCCCCTTTGGGGAACTATTTTGACTGCTAACACACTAAAAGTGAACACATTATGTTTTAAATTAATACAAATATTAACGATGCTTGAAATTTATTATAAGTTTAAATAAATGTCTTTTTTTGTTTATACTGGTCAACAATTTATGGTACCTCTAAAATTTGTGCTACTGAATTTCTATTTCAATGATCTGAAATTTTTGTTTTTAAATATATTGAGATTACAAGAAAATGGATTTCTTTTGCTCGGGACAAAGTAGATAAAATTTAAAGTTATATTGAATATTGTTTTTAATAGAATAGTAGAATTTATTTTAAATAATCTAATGGCGTAAAATACTTCTTGCCTGTGAGGAATATTTTAATATTCCTAAAAAGATTCTCTTCACACAATTGATTTTTTAATATCTCCAATTAATTCGTGGCAATTTCTTTATTCCAATATCTTACACTTCTGTTATTGTTGTTTTTAGTGTTTTAGCAGTCAAAATAATATAACCTCGCCTCCTCGCATGGCGTTCCCTGGGCAACATTGTAATTACAGAAAAGGTGATAAAAAGCAACAGGAGAAATCATTTTAAAAATTTGATTATGTTTTTAGAAATTATTTAAATGAATTAATAAATGCCAAATATAATTTCAAAATTTAAGCAAATGTTAATTTAAGGAAAAACCTAAATTAATTATAATTATCGTAAATGATTTTAGAATTAATAATCAGTATAAAATATTTTATGCAATCTATTATACAATTCTACAACTCTTTACTAAAATAAATAAATTATTAATACGATTTTTTCTCATAAAGATTTAATTTAGTTTTTATATGATTTTATAAATTTTGTTTAAATATTCGAGAAAAAAAATTTTTAAAATCTAAAGAAAACGAGATTGTATTTAATGATTTTTAAAGAATTCAAATAATCTTTGTATTAAAAACACTAGTAGACTTTAAAATTTTATTATCATTTTTTAATTATTAGGAACAAAGAAAGGCCAATTTTAATAATTTTAAAAGACTTAAATTTATTTGTATTAAAATAATAAAATAGACATTTTTAGAAATTGTTTAATTTTTGCAAATATTTTTTTAAAACTGTGAAACTTATATAAGCTCGATTCCTGTTTACTGTAACCTGAAATAAGTATTTTGATACTTTTGTAGTTAAAAGATTCCAAAGAACTTCCTGTTGTTTTTTAGTCTACTTTCAAATAAAGAACAAAGCGATGCAGTTCTTTTTGATTACAGTGGCTAAGAGGTTAAGTGACTAAAGTGGAAAAAATATGTTTTATTTTGGAAAACAAAAATCTTTTTTTACGTATAAGTAACGATAAAACAAATATATTTTTAAATTTTCTTAAAAGAACATATTACTTATAATTAAACTTTACTTTTAGATCAGCTGCGATAATATGTGATTATAAGAAACCAAAACACTACTATACTTTTCTACTTTTTATAATTTTTTACGTTTGAAACACCACTAGTTTAATTTGTCATTTATGAATGTTAAAAAAAGATTCTTAAAAAAGAAAGGTAAAGGGTAATTATAATTCAACCATTATTTTTGAAATAAATCTTTAATGTTGTTGTTTTGCTCTTCTTGTAATTTTATGTTTTGCATTATTAATTTGCTCTTTATTTGTAATTTTTTTTTCTTTAAGAAAAACCTATAAAACGAGTAACTATGATTTTTTCGGAGGGGATGAGTATTAAAGAATGATTCCTAAAAATAAAAAGAGTAATTATATTTAGATCGTTATTTTTGAAAATAAATCTTTTATTATATTGTTTGTTTCGCTTTTTTTTAATTTTTGTCTTTTGCATTGTGATTTGATCTTTAGTAATTTTTTATGAGAAAAGTAATTCAGATGATACGAGTAAATGGGATTTTTATTATCTTACTTATCAGTATGAGAAACATTTTTAATTAAACATTCCTTTTTAGGAGGGGTTTGAATTTATTAACCATAAAGACTGAAATAGATTTCGAGCGATCATTAATTTGCAAAATGGCCACACGTTAGGCACATCAATCTTAGAAAATGTTTAGCAATTTCAGCATAGTTTTTGTAAAGTTATGTATGTAATTTTATATGATATATCTCTTCCATATTCGGTCTTGTTTATCTGTCGATGAATAATGCGGGAGTCATTGAATATTGATACGTTATTGCATGAATTCTCAATTGAAGAATTTGGATAACTGAAATTTGAACGTCTATTTTCATGCGTACGACAAGTTTTCTTGCTCACTCTAAAGTTGAGTCTTTTACATCTTTTTTTCTTGGTAAAATTTTAAGCACCTCATGAATTTTTAGCATGGAATTATTAATGTATCAGAATTGCTGAAGGTGGTTTACGTCGTGGGAAATATTTTTTCCTGAATATAAAAGCACATAAAGAAATTCAACAGAATACGTAAAATAATTTATAATATATATATAATTATAATATGAATTATCTTAATACGTAAATGAAGTACCATGCAAATAAGTTGGATGTTTAAATTCAATTTTTATTTCGTAAAAATCGAAGTAAAAACTCATTGCTGCATCTTCTTAAAACTGTACGAACAAAATACTGATTTAATAACACATTCATTGACGAAAAAACTATATTAAACATAAAATACTTTCTTACAATCATGACATCAGGTCTTATTAATGTTCCTATCAGTGAGATCAGGAGCTCATCTCGTTATTGCCAAACAAGCAAGATTTAAAAAGCAAGATCTTAAAAAAAATTACGTTTCATTTTTTTAAGAATTTTAACAAATTTTTCTTTCAAATTGTAAAAAAGTTGTTCGAATTATTTCTTTTTTAAATTTAAACATGTTTAAAGGTCTATCAGTTTCTAGATTAAAATGTTTAAAAAGTCTTCTGAAATTTTGGAAGCAAGCATTATAAAAAACAGGATGAAACATTTTTATGCAATAAATAATTATTACTAAAACAGTTTTGGAGAATGAGAATACTGGACTAAGGGACTGTTTACAAGAGTATGATGCATAGTGCACAAAATAAAAACGCAAACGATCTTAATAATTTTTTCTTTAAAGATCGAGATTTTGTACGCCAGAGTTCATTCTTAATCATTCGAGAGCCATACTTAATCTACTTATTGATTAGTGCAGACGAAATAGAGAATATATTCTTATCATTCGGGATGGAAGTAACGTAAGCAAATTGTAAGAATTCAGTTGCTTACTTCCAGAAAACTATACTTTGAAGAACTGTTCATCGCAAAAACTATTTTTTCGATTTCTACGTTATTCTTATGTGATCGAATCCTTTGCAATGTAGAAAGGAATTTTTCATATCTCTATTTTATATATTTTTTATAAAGGTTCAAAACTTCATTTACTTCGAAGAAACAACGATTCCCTATTTTATTTCTAAATTTTTGTAAATTTTGATTTGAAAAGTATTTTCACAATAACTATACTTTCTTATTCCCGCTACTTGCTACTTATGACTGCGACATTGATCTCCTCACGCTGTTGCTACTCAGTCTCGATCACACATAACGTACAACGTATTCACTGGATTACTAAAGGCTACATAGGAGCCACCGGGACAGTGAACTTAATACAGCTCTCACGACCAGCACTCAAAAAGTGCGGTGATCTTAATACAGCTCTTCTGACTTCTCACAAAACAACAATGAATCAACTAGTAGTATCGAATTCTATCACATATAAAATTATAGTGGGGGAGTACTGTAGTGTGTCTATCACTACAAAATTATAATTCCAATTCACTAGTATATAAGACATGCTAACTCAACTCTATGGGGGGAACTTTTTCATAGATGAAGATTGACATGGTCGTTAACTACCCACCCCCAACGAGTTGATTCTATCAATCGTTTCTCAATTTTTCTTTCTTTCCTCCAAAAACCAAACATGTTTTGATGTTTTCGGTCTTTTTTCATTAATGATTTAAATATCTTTTCCGTTATGCTTAAATATTAATTGTGTTCTTTTTTCTTTTTTCGGTCTTCATTCCGCACATATATTCTATAATCAAAAAGGTCCCAGTGAAACATAATACCAAAATAAATATACCTATAAAAAGTACGATTCACTACAAAATGAAGAAAACGGTGATCGCAGGTTACCCTTTGGCAAAATGGTTGTTGTCTAAACTTTATTGTGTTTTCATCTTGGACATCTTCAACTGTTTATCCTGAACTGCTCGGTACACAATTTCGCAGACATATTTAAATGCAGCTCAGACACATTCTGTGTAAATTCTTTTGATGACTGAAGAAACATTGAACAGCCAATCGAGATCAATATTAACATTTTCGATAGGTACAATGGTGTTTGATGGAGATTGTAAACTGCATCATACACCCCTTTTGGATTCACAACTCATATATGAAATATAATTTGAAAGCAAGGTTTTTTTTTTTTTAAATTTTACATGAATAGTGAATGAATCATTTATATTGCGTGGAAGGCAGTCTACGGTCTTGCGCAAGTTATTGGGTACGTTGACATTGGATCCTTTTATTTCTAACTGGTGATCAACACCAGCATGAAGTGGTTCGGATAGTACCTATTCGCTCCTCGGGAGAGTTCAATTCTTTCAACCACTTTGGTACTTTTGTGAGGGAGGGGCTTCATACTTGCGTTTACGAACGAAATCCTTTCGTTTTTCCGTTTGTGTGTAAGGCTTAAGGAATTCCCACTTACGTTCTTTGGCTTTTTTAGCCCCGGTAAGTTTAGGGCTTGGCATCGTTTTTTTTTCTTGCTTCAACTCTAAATTTTGAGACCGTGTCAGTCAGTTTGGACCCTCTTTATGCGTGATATTCACCTGAATTAGAATTAAAAACGATCCAGATTGAGATGTAGGTCAGAATTTCTGATTCTTAATTATAACAATAAAAACAAAAATATCGTTCAAATGATGAAATTCTCTTTTATTCGAAACTCACGAAGCATTTGTGGGATATTTGTAGTCCCATGTCTTATAAATAAACTCACCAACATAATGCATAACAAAATTAATAGTGAAAAAAGTAGAATTCCAAAAGCAATTATCAAACAGCAACGGTCGCCATAGCAGCGCATGCACACTGTTTACTATTACTCTTGATTATTGTAGTTGAAAAGTGAGGACGCCATGAAATCCAAACCAAGTCCCATTTTGCTAATGGGTTATAAAATTAATGAAACAAGAATAATAAATGTATTTATTGCATCTTGTTGAGATAAATGCCAGAAATGAGAGATTAACTGAATAGAGCATATATTTGTGTCGTTGCTTTTTTAAAATAAATATCTTTAAAACTCGATATTTGTGATTATTTTTTGTTTCTTGCAAGTATTATTATAAAAAAGGAAACTACGATGAGAAGGGAGTTACCAAATTTGAAGAGAAATAATTTTCCTGTCATAAAAGATCGATACATTATTATATTATCTGTGGAGTAAGCATGTACTTAATTAGAGTTGGTCTAATAAATTTAATTTGTATTGTATAACTATCAAGTTAATGAATCCTTGAGAAAACACGTTAAATTATCGATCAAGGGTGTTTAATTACACTATTTAAGGGAAACAATTATTTAATTTTTATATTTATCTCCACAAAGAAAAACTTGGCCGAAGTTTAGCTTATTTTTCAACTTGTCGGTTTGTTGTATGTATAGATAGATGAACTGTAATCAAATTTAATTAGTGTTAATACATGTGTACTTTAATATTGCGTGGCAGATTCAATCCTAGGGCACTGGGCCCATGTCCAAGAGTTCGTGGGTTCGATCCCCGCCGGCCGAAGACCCCCCGTGTTGTAAATGGTGACTGATGCACGTTAAATCTGTCGAGTCGCATAGTCCTCCATGTTCCCTTAACAAATCAATACATCTGGGGGTACTGATTCAAGAGTTTTCTTGTCATCTGGATTGGTTCAAAATTACTAGACTACGGAGTTAAACATTAGTAACCGTAAACCCAAATTTGGGTCGGCAACAAGGATATATATTTAAAAAAAAGAAGATCCTAATACTTAGAGCCGCGATGACTCAGGGGATAGAGCATTCGCCTTCCAATTATGTGAGCTGGGTTCGAATCTCAGCGATAACTGGTCAATACAAATTCTGCATCCGGCTTGCACCTACCACAGTGCTAACATAAAAATATCCTCAGTGGTAGCTAGATCGTGGGTTAGAGTCCCCTTGCCGTCTGGCTAACCGTAGAAAGTTGTGGAAGGTTTTAGTGGTTTTCCTCTCCATGTAACGCAAATGCGGGTTAATACAATAAAAAAGTCCTCCACGAAGTCAAATTTCTCCTCTAGTAATACTTGATCCAGGAGTTCCCTTGTCTTCTGGATTGGGTTCAAAATTACACGGCTCCGGAATTGAACATTACAAGCCGTAAACTCAAAATTTGGGTAGTCTGTTCAACGAAGGTTATAAAATAAAATAATATCACATAGTCGTTGCTGTGATGACTCAGGGGATAGAGCGCCCGCCAACCAATGAAGTGAACCAGGTTCGAATCCCAGCAATGGCTGATCGATACTAATTCCGAGCCCGGATCGTACCAATCACAGTGCTGACGTAAAATATCCTCAGTGGTAGACGGATCATAGGTTTGAGTCCCATTGCCATCGGGAGAACCGTGGGAAGCTTTCGTGGTTTTCCTCTCCTTGTAACGCAAATGCGAATTAGTACAATCAAAAAGTCCTCCACGAAGGAAAATTTCTCCTAATACTTAATCCAGGAGTTCCTTTGTCTTCTGGATTGGGTTCAAAATTACAAGCCAATGGAGTTGAACAACAATAGTAGTATACTCAAAAATTGGGTCAACTGTTCAACGACGGTTATAAAATCACATAGTCGCTTTGGTAAATATCCGAAGTATGTACTAGATCTAGTAAAGTGCCACTGTCCGGTATACATTTAACCAGTACTCCGAACTCTCCTAATCTATCCTCTGCAGATACTAAAATATCGAATCAATATAATAATATCAACGAATAAATTAATATCAAATCGGATATAACAAAGATTTCTGACATTCACCAAAGCGACTACATGATTGTTGACATTCACCGGTAAAAGTCGACATTCTCTTGATTTTGGTGATTCACGGTAGCATATGCACTTCTCTAATTAGTTTGACCAAATTAGAATTACTTTTAAAACCAACTTTTCCTATTTCCCTCAGTGTTAATAACAGAGGTCATGCTTCTGTAGAGATCAAATTTATCTTCCAATAAATTTCCTGCATAACTCGGCATTATCTATAAAATGTATGATATTCATCAAAATACATTGAAAGAGGATTTTAAGTGAGAGGCCGTAATTCAAATTACAGTTTATAATGTATTTCCGAAGATCGTAATTTAGAGCATTTGAGATTATAAATATTTCTCCTACTTCTAATAATGAATGCCATTCTATTGAGGGAACTATCATATTTTATTCAAACATATTGAGTGCTTCAGCATTGTTTTGAAATGCATTCCAACTTTCCAGTTCTTAACAATATCAACTTTAATAAAAAAATGAAAAATAGTTAAATGAAGAAACCCATTTGGCCAGTAATGAGTAATTAAATTTAAAATTTTTTCTATCCTTAAATAAATCACATGAAGCGCAACGTTTCAAAAGTTGGAGGTAGTCTTGATAATGAAAGAGACTTATTGTGAAAGTGATGCACCCTTTGCGCATTTTTGGTTCAAAACGAGACAAAAATGTAATATTTCTTTCTCAGTAAGCATGTTTATTTAAGGCTAGAGTGAATTCCTAAAATAGTGAGAAATCTCTCGCAAAATCGATTTTCTAATTTGGCAATTTTATATTAATTAAATTATATAAATTAGCATATCAATTATTAAAATCATAAGAATTTTTGAAACATTTGACAATAGTGTTACATTTCTTTTTTATTACAAAACAAAAATTTTGCATCGAACTGGAATTAGAAATAGTTCCATGTAATTTTGATGACTATTCTATGAAACTTTTTTGACACACTCTCTAGATCAATGAAAAAAAACTTGTGGAGAAAAAGTTTCAAAATAAGGTGCCACAACATATTTATAGTCATTTCAGTATTCCAAAACGTTCATAGAGGGACGATTTTCATCTTCTTTTTTTCCGAAGCTTGCTTTTTCTTCTCTGTATGGAAATTAGTAGAAAAATGTGTAAATTTTTTCCCTACAATTTCAAGAGAAATGTAAATAGAGTTGAAATAAAAAATAATCTTTAAATATAACGCAAAAAGTTTAGCGCAAGGAGTTTATTTAAACTTCAAAATGAATCGAAATTTTTTTTGAAAAATTTAAATTTTTCCTGTCATAGCATGAATTATGTATATTATGTAATTATGTTATGTATTTTGTTTATGTTCTCTCCCTGAATATATGCAATCACTGCAAGTCACAGTATGTAACATTATTTCTTTAAGAAAAACTTATTAAGAGTCCACTGTAGCCTTAAAAATATAACTTATTTGGTTGTTTTATTCACTTGAGTTTTGTGGTTTAATACGCTTGTGCTAGAAAGTGTTCAAAATTTCTGTTGGTGATGATTTAGTTTTTAGCGTTTTTTTATGATGGATGATAACTTTGTTTATAGCGCTGTTTCAAGATGTGATAATTCTATTTATAGCACCATTTTTGTAAGGGATAATTCCATTTATTAATTCTGCTTCAATAATGATAAGTTTATGTATAGTGCTGCTTCAATAAGTGATCATTCTACTTAACGCTCTGCTTCAATAAGTGATAACTCTATAACGCTGTTTCAATAAGTGACAATTCTATTTATAGCGCTGTTCTAATAAGTGATAATTCTATTTTTAACACTGTTTCGATAGGTGATAATTCTGTATTCAACTATCTGAAAGTAATTTTCACGAGACACTGAGTTAATCCAAATATTATTTTGAATAGTTTAACAAATATTTTTATACATAAATTTTAAGAAACTGAAATGTGTTTCTTACACGAAAAGTTAATTTAAGCGGATCAAAAATTACAATAAAAATCTCCTGCGTGTAAATTAAAGTAATTAATAGATTCAGGCAAATTTGGCGAGCCTGTTAATTTCGCTCAAAAAATAACAACTCATTATTGTTAATTCTAAATCCTCATGTAACAATATTTACCAGCAATGTTCATTTATCATCCCTTCTTAATGCATTCTCCAATATTTTTACGTTTTACAGCATTACAGAGCATTTTATACAGTATTATTTATTAGACAGCATTTTTAATAGAGATATTTAGTTAAAGTTTCTCAATTTTTAAACGGAAAAAAATAAATTTACTTTTATTATGTATGCATTGTATGTAAAACTATGTTTAGTCAACACGATGAATAAAAGATGATGAAAAATGATGAATAAAAGATAACATGAATGAAAGATATATGATTAGAAACTTTAAAAAAACAATATTAAGTCTTAATTTTTTGCCCTTTTGCCGAATTATCTCTTCTTTGATCATATTTAAAGACTTTTTATACCAAACAAAACTAAATAATAATTTTTAAAAGAAGTTTTTTTAACGAAGTTGTAATGGTAAATGAGCTATGAACCAAATCTATGAACCAAACTTACGTAAATTTTACCACAAAAAAAACTTGAAAAATTTTTAGTTTTTATGTAACAATATGTTTATTATCAAGAAAAAGAAATGTTTGCGAAATCATTGTGAAGGTCTGTGACTGGAGCGAGCCGCAACCTCCGAGAAAGGGTTATAAGCGAGCAGGGGGCGGTACCCCTTGTTAATTGGGTATTGTAAAGCGGTATTGTAAAGAACAACTTGAAACTCTGTCAAATTGTGTTTTTGATTTGCTCCATTTATATGTTATTAAGTGATACATCTTTTTTGTTTTGTATGCATTTTTTCAATTCTCTTTTTGCATCTTTATCGATACAGCACAGAAAAATGTAACTCTTTGCGCGACAAAATGTTTTAATTAAAAAAATATATCTGCAAGAAAAACTAAGAAAATTGTAGTCAGATTAAGCGCATTCATACCGATTTGATTTATCTTTACATTTTTCAAAATAAGGGGTTGATGAAAAACAATGTAGTTCAAGAATTGAAAACTATTAAAAAACTAGTGAATCATAATATTGTCAAAAATAAGAAAGATAGCTTTTACCCCTCCGTTCCTGAAAGGTATCGTACACATACACACGCACACACAAACACACAAAAGAAAGCGGACCACCTTGAATAACTTTTGATCTAATGATCGGATCTTCACGTTCTAGGACTCAATCTTAGAAGTTTGAAATGATGAGCTCAAATATATAAATTAATCAGTACAGACGATATTTAGGCCTTTTTTTGGAAAAATATTTTTTTTTTAAAAATTTAAATTTCTGAATTTTTTTTAATATGTCTGATAATGAACTGTACTAAAATTTAACACTTTCTAAAGTGCATTAAAAAATTTTTATCCCCTTGTAGTTGTATCGGTCTTTTTGTTGGCTTTGCATTTTAAGTGTTTCTATAATTCAGCTTTACCACTTGGTATAACGTATGATAATAAACATATGATATAATGGTAAACATGATTGAGTCTCTATCACTTTTTCGGTCAATGTATGATTTACAAGAGCTCTGAAATTTCTCATATAAAATAGTGTCCTTGCGTGCGTTATAAAATTTTACATTGATAGATATAATGGCATTGATATACACAAAAATTCTTATCTATTCTAATGAATATAAGAAAACATGCTTGTACATTTTAAAATACCCTCATTATACATTTTAGATGTACTCTCTGTATAAATAAAAGAATAATTATCAACTTAGATATATCGAGGAAAAATTTATATTCTTAAATATTTTTCCTCGCTAAATTTTAGATGGTTTCATTTATTTTTTCGATAAATATGATAAAAGTTATAAAAGAAAAAAACTTGTTTCCAAATATTTATAAAATATTTTCGAGTCTATCTAAGCTATAAGTTAATTTTTGTTTACAATGCCATTCTGTAATAATGTTAGCACAATGACGTCATCTTGTTCTAAAATTATTGAATTAATCATTTGATCTTGCATAATACCAATTCTTGAAAAAACAAAACAAGATGATGAACTTTCTGAAAAAACTGTGAGTTTTATAATTTTTATTTAGATTTTTTATTGATAATTAAGGTAATAACGATTATAATATATTACTTTACTTCAAAGTTGATTCTTGAAGTTAATATGCATCATATATTAAATACTAACGAAGTCCTATTTCTTAAACAATTCTCGTTAGGAATAAATTAATCATATATTGTGAGTAGATTTTAAACAATCTTTGGACCAAAAATGCTTACTTCCTATAAATAATATTCTTATAAAAATGCAATATGAAACGCATCTATTTCATACAAATAATGCAATATGCAACTCAAAATATAATGTATGCACGTATGCAATTGTACTACCCATTCTGGTACTAGTGTAGCTGTATTAATATTTTCTATCACAAAAACTTGGAATGTAGATAAAAGTTTGTAAAGAAATTCATTGAAACATTATGGAAAATTCTTTAAAGAAATGAACAATGCTTTGCAAACTCTAATAAGAAAACATCTTCTTTTTGAAATTTACAAATGAATTATTCTATGTTAAGGATTTGTTAATATCGGAAAATTAAATTGTGTAGAAAAAAAAGCAGTACATTTCCTTTTCCGAATACTTTAAAAAATTTTAATCAAGGTTAATCAAATCGCTTTTGTTAAGCCTAACTTCTTTTATAGTTCTGTGCAAGAATATCAAGTATAACATCTTTCATGTTTACAATTAATGGGAAGCAGGAAAATATTTCTTAATAACGACCATCTTAAGTTATTTTTAGCTTTAAAGAGTTCTTACAAACATTATCGTAAATATTTCGAGTGAATTTTCTTTCTTCACACAAATAAAATACAACGCTTCACTTTACATAGTACTTTTTCTTGCATGCATCGATAAATCTTGATGTCTTCATTAAAATTCATTTTCTTTTAGTAAATAAATTAAAAATATTATTTTACGTTATTGTTAGATTTTAGATAGAAAAAAAATATATTGCGATTGGAAATTTCTTATAATAGTAAAACCTCAAAAGAACTTTGTATCTATGAACCGGTGAATGTCAATGACTTTCACCGGTGAATGTCAATAATCACATAGTCGCTTTGGTGAATGTCCGAAATATTTGTTATATACGATTTGATATAAATTTATTTCCTGATATTATTATATTTATTCGATATTTTATTACCTTCTAAGGATAGATTAGGAGAAAAATCAGTGTTTGGTGTTATGTATACCGGGCAGTGGCACTTAACTAGACCTAATTCGAACATTTACCAAAGCGTCTTTGTGATTGTCAGCTTTCACCGGTGCAAGTCAACAACCACCAATTTTTTTCATTCACAATAACATCTATAATTACTAAAAAGAACTGCATTTTTTTGTTGAAAAAAGAATGTAGACTAGAATGTTTCTTGAATAAGGCATTTAAAAATGGAATTTTTACTGTGCATTAAATCTTCCATTTTCCTACTATTATTACTATCTCGATTTCTTGTTATTTTAAAATCTCACTTTTTCATTTCAAAGTCGTTTCATCTATTTTCTCCAAAAAAACATAAAAAAATCGACCAAAATGAGAGGGGTACCCCTATCGCAAATTTTTGCATTGAGTTTTTAAACATTTATAATTTTCTGGTAATAGTTTAACAGTAGAAGATTTTAGTAAGTACAAAAGAGTCGATCCAATTTCAATTTTAACTGCTACCTCTTTTCCGCATCTTAATATTTATTGGAGTTCATATATCTCAAACCTTCTTTTTTCTACATTACTTGAAGCTTATCAATCTTCAATTATTCAATCTCTAAAGCTAAGGACTGAGACTCCGAAACTGGTGATTGACAGAAAAGCATCGAATTTGTTAAAGTTCCTTTAGATTTATATGCAATAGAAACATCATTAGTCTAATATGCTTATCCAATATTTTTTTTAATCTGAAATCAACAGGCACAAAATATTGAATAGTAGCCGTTTCTTTATAGTATACAGACATTTTTGTTCTTTGATATTTTTTAAAAATCTTAAAAGCAAGGGATCTTTCAAAAATCTTTCTTTTTTTGACGCTCATTACAAGTTAGTGAAGAAAAATGTTGCAACGTAACAGTCCATTTTTACGCTAAGTGCACTTGTTTCACAAGATCTTTCAAAATTACTTGGCGAATAAAATTTCTCTGCGAAAAAATATATTCTCCAAATTCTCTTCTATATAAAACGTAAATCCATAAAATTATCGATTAAAATGATTTATTAATAAAAAAACAGAAGAAAAAGAAAAGAAGAATATTCTTTTACCGGGAAAAATAAAAAAGACATTGCTTAAGCGACAAACGCTTGAATCGAAGCTACAGTTTTAAATTAAACTTGCCATTTCGCAGTAAAGATTTATTTGGAATTTTGAATGCACAAATAATTTAAAGACTTTAGAAGCCAATTTGGGGAGATTTTTACATTTAAATAAAAAACTCATTAAACTCATTGGGAAAATCGTGACATTCGTCGAATCCGAAAAAACTCAGTCTCGGCACGTGAAGTCGCTTACTGGTGTGCAATTAAATCTGATTTAAATCACACGGTTTGGCATAATCACATGACTTCTTTTGGAGTTGAAAGTACCAAATCATCAAAATGAATACAAAAATATCAATTTGTGAAAATTTTCATGGAACCAAACAATTTAAGGTTGGTGTAAATATCAAACTTACGTGAGTAAAAATAAGATTTTCCAAAACTCCGTAAGTTCAAAACTTTAACTACGAAATCAAAACATTTAACGATTCAAGAGTCTTTGCTCTACGTAAAACTGCGAAGTTTGGTAGATTATAGATTTTGATGAATTCAGCGATAAAAAATGCAGCTTATTATTATTTAAAAATATGATTTAACTTCTATTGACTAAATTGTATAGTTTAAATAAATATAATTTGTAATTTTGAAATAAGAAAATATATCTCATTTCTTATGGAATTTGCATATGGAACTAAACCATGACAATTAGACAACCATAATGTTTTCGCATCCACACATTTTTCACATATTTGAAAACGAAGAATCATAAAGGTACTCAGCTCAATATTAAAATAATGTTCAAAATAATATTTTTAACGGGTAGACATCAGTATTTTTTAGCATCTTTCTACTAATTTCTTTATAATGACGTCATGTTAAGGAAGCAATAAACAACTAAACTCTGTGTTCGATAAATTTCTTTGATATTGAAAATTTGAATAATCTCAAAAGATTTTCATTTTGAGAAGAATTCTAGTCCTTAATTTGAATCAGTCATGTTTAAGTGGATGAAGAAAGCTGTGTGAGTACATATTGAAATTTTATTAAAATTTAGAAATTTTATTTTAAAAGTTTCAGAAGATTTTTTGATATTTTTCGATTAATAAGGGTGCAATCAAAAAGCCGTCAAAAATTGATCACAACATAATTTATTTCATTGCATTTATTTTTAACGTCTAAAAGTATAATAAAATTTAATTTAAAAAAACTAGTTAAATTGTCTTGCTCCCGGCTAACTGAAAAGTACCAATTTTTTCTCGGTTCCGTATTAGGTATTAACAATGATTCGAAGAAATCTTAGCTCAATGAAAAGGTATATTAAAAGCTAATTAAAAATAATGTTAAACATTAAATAGAAAAATCTGTGCTGTTACTTTAAATCAAAATGATAATTTATCCGCTGTGATGCACATAGAAATTCTGTTTTATTTAGTTTATAAGTTGTTTATTGTATTGTATTTGCTTAGATTTTTTTAATACATGAAATGCATCATTGTAAAACGCATGTTTAATCTGACGTGGAAGTTACGAATCAAAAAATGAAGAAAATTTGAAAAAGTCCGACAATATGCGTATATTAAGTGTAAAGAAATCCTATGATTTCCCTTTGATTATTCAAAAAAAGTTTTTAGGTTTTTATTTGAACATATCGGATTTTACTGTAATTAAAGGTTCATGCATCTTACGCATTTTTTTGTTATTTAATTTTTATGTTCTTTTATAATACTTGATGAGTAGAGACAATTTTTATGCAGAAACGTAATAACTTAATAATATTTAACTTAATAATTCGATTTTTGAAAAAAATAAGTTGAAATAATAAATTACTTGCGCTTTGGAAGTATTGCCAACTACGTGTCTATGCTTCAAATATGTTAGTACCAAATAATAAAATGTAAAATGTTCATATTTATGAAAGACGACTACGAACCTGGTGTAAAACTCATTTTTATTTTTTTGCCTATAGTATTTAAAAATTCCGTAAATGACAATGTTCTGATCATTCACCATTTTGTCTTTAAATTTCCATATTTTACTTTATTTTATAACCGACGTTGAACAGCTGACCCAATTTTTTGGGTTTACGACAACCAATGTTCGACTCCGTAGTTCTTTCACCCATTTTAAACTCCATCAACACCAAGGTTTAACTTGTAATTTTAAATCCAGTCCAGAGAACAAAGGGACTTCAGGATCCAGTATATTGAGAAATTTTTTTCCTTGGAGGACTTTTTGATGGAACAAACCCGCATTTGCCTTACACGGAGAGGAAAACCACGAAAACCTCCAACGATTAGCCTGACTGCAATTGGACTCCAACACACACTGTGAACGGTGAAAGCCGGATGCGGTATTCATATTGATCAGTCATAGATGGGGATTCGAACCCGGATCACCTCATTGGAAGACGAACGCTCTGTCCCCTGAGCCATCACGGATCAACATTTCCATGTTCCTAATATTGCAGCTGCTTATAAGATCCTGATATTTGTTTAAAGAGTATCAAATAAAGTTTATCATGGTTATATTGTTCCAATCTATCGCTTAAAAGAACTTTGGCTTAGACGCCTTACAATTACTGAAAGAAAAATAATTACAGAATTCACTCAAAATCCGAAAGTGACGAGTTTTAGAAAAGCATTGATTAAGAATTATTTATTTTTTTATCTTTCTTCTTTCTGTATCTCCCACACAACCTCATGTTTTCTTCATGACAGCCTAAAGTTATCATCTTTAGGATTCCATGACTAGATAAACCATATGTTGACTATTTTTGCATATTATCTCTTGGTGACAATGTTCCATCTGCGTATGTCATTCATGAAGCTTATCAATGGATATGTCTTACATTGATTGTTTTGGACTTTTTTCAATGTCCTGATGGCAAATGTAGCCAAACATGGTTTATTAATTTATTTCGTAACTTCATTTATTTTAGAAAGTGTAGGAAATGAGGTAAACGGTGAATAAATTGAGGCCATTAATGCACTGTAAATTTCTTTTTTAGAAATAATTGGTAAATAAATATTTTTCAAACTTTGAATTTGCATAATATGGGTATGGAATAATTTCACGCTGATTCATCATACTAACAAATAATAACAATGAAAGTAGCCGTAATTTTTCTGATAAACAAAATTCTAAAATGGTAAATATAATGATATCAACAATCAAAATATTATAATATCAATCAGTAAAATGTTTTCATGGTATGTATCTTGTGTTTAACTATTTATAATTATTAAATCTTAAATTTAAAATATATTCTTAAAAGTATTATTTCCATTACTACCTTATATCTAAGTTATATTTAATTTCTTTCGAATGGCATATTTCTTGTAAAATAGATTTCTAAATAAGCGAATATAATATAATGGAGTCGATAGTTTTAGAAAATTAAAGATAATTTATAAGAAGAAAAATAAAACTTTTTATACAAATACATAAATTAATTTTCATTCATTCTAGAAAAAACATTATTTATTGTCAAACTTTTCTTGACACGAGTGATGTTCGATTTTTTGTGGTACTAAGTACAACAGGAAATTTCTTAACTGGTGTGGTGGTTTTAGGTATCAATTAATACCTTAAAAAAGGGATTCTGTAAAGAGTTTCTGCATCTTCTTCAAAATGTATTAGTACCAACTTTTATTTTTCTTAAAAGAAATTTTGCGCAGAAAACAAAATATTATTCTGCATAAATTTCCTGGTAATGATAAGATTTCCGTCTACTTTGTGACACACTTAATATTTCAAAGGACTGATCTCATATATTGTATTCAATTAGTGTTAACTATGTGTAATTAGGACAAGAAAGTTACTCTCTCAGAATGCATTACAACTAATAAAATTTTCTGATAACTAATAGATGAAGCGTAGCCGTAAATTAGGTATAATATGAAAAAAAACACAACTACTTCTACTTACTAGGAATAACACTTACCTTTTAGTTTAATTAATAAGCTGAGTTCTAAATATGTTTACTAAATGTATATTTCAAAAGGAACTAGACTAATACAATTCCAACCCGCCGAGTAGCGACTTATAACAACACACTTCATGTAATGTTTACTTGTTGCTAAAAATCAGGTTTGCAGAAAATGCTGTTTTTTAGTTAAATTTAGTAGGAATAACACATCCTGTGACGTAGGTTATAGTATACCCAATTGAAATATATGATATTAATAATTAAGCGAAGGACCGTCCGAAGTTTGAGCTTCTTATAGTTAATTTCACATTTTTCGCATTTCGTCACTTCTTGAGAACTTCCCTTTTTTTTTGTTTGAAATTCGTTCTTTTTTATTTTTGAAATTTAAATATCCAGTGTGAAAGAAACTTCATTCAAAAACTCAGTGTGAAAGAAAATTTTAATAATTATTAAGGTACTATTTCAATTCAACTGCAACTTTTCATTTCCATGTGTTTTAAAACTACATATTGGATTATAAAATACTTTTCACCTAGTCTAATCTAAAGACACTTTTTTACGCAAAAGTCTATTTCTAAACATTTTAATGAAATTAATCGCACATTTTAGTTGCCCTTTGTATTATTTATAAATTTAAGATAAAAAATTTAATGAAAGAGCAAAATTTAGCATATTTCAGCTCGATTTAAATTGATTTTATATATTTTTCTGATGAGATAAAAAAGTAATTTTAAAGAATTAAAATTAAGGCTCCTATACTATCCTATACTATTCGCGATCGCAACGCTCGAGTACGCCGTCTAGCGGGAGCCTGTAAATATCGGACATTAATTTATCACGTTTTCATTTAGTTCCATCAAAGTCATTGACTGAATCAGACGCCATTTTTTAGCAGCTAATAAGAAACAAAATTTCCCTAAGGAAAAGGCCGAAGAACTTGAAAAAAATCTCCAGAATATTAGTAAATCTTTCAGGAACAGAACACGCCAAACATTTGAAGAAAAATTCCTCAATAATTTTTAATTTCTATTATCAACAAACTTGCAACTGATGACTTCCGATTTCGAATACTGTTACAGATGTGTGTATTAAGGTAAAATGCATTTCTTCTGTCTTCAATTCATTACGAATTAAAGTGAAGTCAACATTGCTTTCGTCATTCCAGTGAATAAATATGAATTCAGAACATACAGAATTGTAATAGTTATAGCATATTCTTCTTCGTTATAGAATAGTATATATTTCTGTATCCATATAATTCGGAAAACAACAATAAAAAATTATCCAAGTTACTTGAAATAGTGCCATTTGTGCTGATTCTTAATTAATTTAAATCGTTTTCTTGGTAAGTTTTTTTTAATTTTGAAAGAATAAGTTCAACTAGAATTCAGCTATTCTGTTTTTAGCTACATATTCAAATTCATATCAATTATAAAATTTTGCTGTGTAGTATGTTATCTAAAAGTAATGAAGGTATAAACTATGTATCTATTATTTGAGAATAAAGTTTTCAAACAAGGAACTTATCATTTTGGAATTCTCCGGGAATCATAAATCAGGTAAGTGCAATGATTTTTACAATAAAAAATTTGCTTGTAAATATTTTTTTTTCATTTGATGATGGTTCTCTACAGAATGGTTTTTTACGTCTGATTAAGAACTATAAGAATAATAAAAAAAGAAACAATATGAAAGTTTTTATTTCAATGTTAAGAATTCTTAAAATCGTTTTTTTTTATCCTAAGAATTCTTTATTTTCCGTTTTTTAGTTTATAATTTTTTGATAAAAATTGTTCTCAAAATACTTTTGAAAAATTAAATGGTATAACATTATGTGTTTATGTATACTTCTTGTATATTCCAATGTTTGAAATAATATGATTCAGAAAAGTATGGAATAAAAATTCGGTACTTACGACGTATTAACGCCACCGCCGCTACAGATTTGGCGGTTTTTAAGTGCCGCCAATCTACACTTAAAATTTTTGCGACAGTTCATAAAATAAAACACTTTATTTGAAATCAAAATAGTTAATTGGATTTCGGTGGAAAATGAGCCGATATAGAGTTTAGCATAGATTCAAAACAATCATATCGCCATATGAACTCTGATGAATAAGATTCCAAATGAAATAACATTTCCAAAACGTACGTTTGTCAAGATAAAGTTTTATGTTGTGGGAATTGGTACATTTTCGTTTTTTCGGTAAAATATTTCCCTCCTGAAAAAATAAAATTGCATCTTGTTTTGTTTTTGGCAAATCCCAAAGACGAATATTCGTAGCACTAAAAATGGCGACAAAAAAGAATTGTTCATTTGTTTTTGTTTCGTCAGCATTCTTTATTTTACGTTTCTTAGTTTCTAAATAATGATTTTTATTGAAACTTGAAATTTTTTGATAAAAATTGTTGTCAAAAAACGTTGTTTACAAAATTAAATTTCATAAAATTATGAGGCTTATGTATACTTTTTGTTCATTTTAATTTTTGAACTAATATGATTCTTAAAACTATAGAATGTAAAGTTTAAATGGGCCTTTCATGTTATATCATTAAATTTAGTAATACTATTTCTCGGGCATTAGGTTTTAACTCTTATAAGAATATACATATTTTTTTCTGTTAATGTACAAATATTTTTCCGATGTGTTTTGGATATTCCTTCTCTAATAAAAAGAGATACCATTTTGTTTTCGGTTGTACAAGAAAGAAGATCAAGCATTTTTCTTTTTTAAATTTAATAAGCCACATTAAAGAAGGAACGTTGCAATGCTACACGCTACATTAACGACGTCTCCAGAGGAACTGAATGACGGTTCATATGGAAATCGCAGGTAAGCGTCTCATACAACAACGCCCCCTATAGTTCGTTGCGATCGCGAATTGGAGCAAACAAGTTCGCAAGTCAACGTTATGTTAGTATTGTGCTTATGTTAGCTTTTTGCTCCAAAAATAGATGATAAGTCGGCCTGTCTAATTCAGGGGCTCTAATTAAAATGTACTTTGAGCTCGTAAGTAAGTTTAAGTTCTATCTGAGCTATAAGCTAAGTTTTGTTCCCGATGTATTACGTTATTACTGATAGAGCTATGACGTCACCGTGTTCTAAAAATATTAATCAAGTCAATTGATCTTGCTATAAGTACTTTTAATAATTTAGATCTTTTAAAAACAAATCAAGATGATGAACTTTCTAAAGAGGCTGTAAGTTTTTTTATACAAATTTTATACTAATTATTGATGATTCAGGTGATATTAATTAATAATATATATTTCCTTACTTTAAAATTTGTTTTGAAATTAATTTGCAAAGTGCTAAATACTAACGTGTAAATGAACTTTGTATAGTTAATTTTTTATACAATTTTGAATTAGATACATTAGCAGTCTTGAACTGTTGGTTTTTAAACTATCCTTGGAACAAAAGTAATATTTTCTTTAAGCTTGCAGGCAAACTTGAAATTAATATAATAATATAGCTATTATAATATTTTGCGCGATGAAACTTATGAATAAAGATAAGTGTTAATAAAAACAGCGGTAACTTTGTCACAAATTGCACGATGCTTTGTAAACTCTTTTCCAAAAGATGTATTATTTCTGTGAAACTGTATTACATCTATGACACAGAAATAGCTCCATGTTAACTATGTAACCAGATTTTAAAGCAAAGATTGTTAATTTTGATTTATATGGCAGCTACCACTTTCGTTACAAGATTCGCAATAGTAATTAGTGTAATAAACAAGAAACATGTCAAGTAACAACTCAAATCTACTCTTATTATATCAATATGTTTAGTTAATATAATTTTTTATCAGCTTTTAAGCAACTATTTCAAGTGAACATTTTCGTCACCCGATGTAATAAATCAGATCACCGAATCTAGTCCTTCGTTTTTGAATGCGTTTGCACATCTCACTGTCTTAATGAATTTTTTTTTCTCTATTAAGTCAGTGACTGAAAATCTTATCATTTGATTAGCTTCTCATTTATGCTAGTATTTTTAAATTATATTTAAATATTAAAAAATCTCTAAAAAAGAGAAATATCCTACAAATACTGCAAGAAAAACGCGCGAAAAATTCATCGATACATCAAAATTTGCTATTGTCAGAGAAATATATTATAGTACTTTTTATTTCCAATAATATAGAGTGGTATTAATTTTCATGCATCAAGTTATATATCTGTATTCATTTTAGAAGGTTTTAGAGAAAAATTAATAGTCTTGTACACTGCGTTCTCTGAGTTTTATAAACCATTACTTTTCTGAAAACATTGGTAACCATATTCGGAATACCAGTTAGTTTTTTTTTAACCTAAATACCATATTTTCTATTCTTAAAAATTATTAGAATGTCTCAGAAGCTTAAACCAGCTCTTAGCGCTGAAACTAAAAATATTAAAATAATGCTCAAAAAAATAATTGTATATTTTTAATGGGTTAACATCATCATTTTACAGCAACTTGATGATTATTTTTATTTAATGGCATCATATTAAAGAAGCAGTAAACAACTAAACTCCGTGTTCCATAAATTCTTTTGATGTTGAAATTTTGAATACTCTTAAAAGATTTTCATTTTGAGAAGTATTTTAATCTTTAATTTGAAAGAATTCAATCATGTTTAAGTGGATTAAGAAAGCTGCGTGAGTAAAAGTTAAAATTTTATTGAACTGTAATAATATACTTTAAAGTTTCATAAGATTGTTTGGTTTTTAAAATTTAAGAATTAAAATCTGACGAAGAAACAGAAAAAGTTCGACTGTATCTGTATATTATGTGTAAATAAATCCAATGATTTCCAATTTATTATTTTTTAAAAAAAAGTTTTTGAATTTTTATTTGAATAAACCTTCCTATTGAATTTTAATGTAATTTCAGGTTTCTGCATCTTATGCATTTTTTTGATATTCAATTTTTATAATCTTTCATAATACTTGATGAGTAAAGAAAATGCTTCGTAGAAATTTAGTAACTTAATAATATATTTTTTAAGAAATAAATTGAAATAATAATTTATAATACTTTGGAAGTATTGCCAACTACGTGTCTAAGCCTAAAATATGTTGGCACCAAATAAGAAAATGATACATATGTCTTTCACAAATAAGAAAACTTAAAATATTAATATTTATGAAGGATGACAAATAACCTAGTTAAAATTCAATTTTTATTTCTCTCTTATAGTATTTAAAAATTTTGTAGCAGATAATGTTTTGATAGTCCGGCATTTTGTCTTAACATTTCCATAGTTTTAATAATTCCATAGTTTTATTTTATAACCGTCGTTGAACAACCGACCCGAATGTTTGGCTTTACGACTATAAATGCTTACCTCTGTAGCCTTGTCATTTTGAACCCAATCCAGAAGACAAGGAAACTCCTGGAAGTGAGAGAAACGTGTCTTCGTGGACGATTATTTTGTTGGAAATAACCCGCTTTTGCGTTACTCGGAAAGGAAAATCACGAAAACCTCAAACAGTGTGATTGATCTCAGGGGAATCTAATCCATGAACTGTCTACCACTGAGGATGAGACGTCGGCTTTGTGGTCTGTGCGAGCCTGGTGTGGAATTCATATTGACCAACCATTGCTGGGATTCGAATCCGGTTCATCTGATTGGAAAGCGAACTCTCTACATTTACATACATTTCATTTTATTTAATAACCATCGTTGATTTATTTGATGTAAACCCAAACAATTGGGCCGGTTGTCGACTATTAATGCTAACCTCCGTAGCATTGTCATTTTGAACCCAATCCAGAAGACAAGGGAACTCCTGAATCAAGTATTGGGATAAATTCGCCGTCCTGGAGGAATTTTCAATTGAACTAACCCCAATTTGCGTTACACGGACAAGAAAACACGAAAACATACCTCAGTTGGAATGATGTCAAGGGAACTCTAGCCTGTGATCTGTCCACCATTGAGAATATTTTACTTCCGCACTGTGTTCGGTGCAAGAGCCGCATGCGGAATTCATGTCAAATCGTTATCTCTTGGATTCGAACCCGGTTTAAATCATTGAAAAGCGAACGCTCGATCCTCTGAGTCATAACGAATCTTATTTCCACACAGTTAATAATGCAGCTGCTTTTAAAACTCAGGTATGTGTTTAAAAAATGAATCAAGTTCATAGTTCTTATATTGTTCTAATATATCGCTGTAAAGAATTTCGGCTTATACACCTTACAAATTCTGAAAAAAAATTAATTACGGAATTCACCCAGAATCCAAAAGAGACAAGTTATAGAAAATCATTGATTTAGAATTGTTGTTTAATCTTTCTTCATTCTTCTTTCAGTATCTTCCACCCAATCCATTGTTTTCTTCATGAGATCCTAAAGTTATCATCTTTAGGATTCCATGATTAAATAAATCATATGATGATTATTTTTGAATATTATCTCTTCGTTCAAATGTTCCATCTGTATAAATCTTACAATAAGCTTGTTACTACAGATGTGTTACATTGATGATTTTGGACTTGCTCTTTTTATGACTCAAAGGCAAATGTAGCCTAACTATTATGATTTATTAATTGTTTTTGCAACTTCATTTATTTTAGAAAGTGTAGAAAATGGAAGTCATTAGTACAATGTAAATTTCTCTCTTTTATTTTTAAATAAAATAATAAATAAATATCTTCTTGCCTTTTAATTTGCATAGTATGGGTATTGAGAAAAATTTTGCTCTGATTTGGCTTACTAACTTTATATGCGAAAAACAGCAATGAAAGTAGGCATAGAAAGTAGATATATAATTTTATAAACAAAATTATATAATGTTGAATATAATAATATCATCAATCAATATATAATGTTATCAACCAGAGAAAAGTTTTCATGTATCATGTATTTAACTAATTATAGTTATTAAATCTTAAATTTAAAATACATTCTTAAAAGTATTATTTCCATTAATACCTTATATCTAATTTATTTTTTAATTTCCTTCAAATATCAAATTTCTTGAGAAATAAATTTCTAAATAAGCGAATAAATAGAGTCTATATTTTCAGAAAATTATAGATAATTTATGAGAAAGAAAATAAAACTTTATACAAATGCATAAATTAATTTTCATTCATTCAAGAAAAAACATTATTTACTGTCAAACTTTTCTTGACACGAGTGATGTTCGATTTTTTGTGGTACTAAGTACAACAGGAAATTTCTTAACTGGTGTGGTGGTTTTAGGTACTAATTAATACCTTAAAAAAGGGATTCTATAAAAAGTTTCTGCATCTTCTTCAAAATGTATGAGTACCAACTTTTATTTTTCTTAAAAGAAGTTTTGCGCAGAAAACAAAATATTACTCTGCATAAATTTCCTGGTAATGATAAAATTTCCGTCTACTTCGTGATAAAGGATCTCATATATTGTATTCAATTAGTGCTAACTATGTGTAATTAGGACAAGAAAGTTACTCTCTCAGAATGCATTACAACTAATAAAATTTTCTGATAACTAATAGATGAAGCGTTGCCATAAATCGAACAATATGTGATAATAATAATTAAGCGAAGACACTGTCGAAAGTTTGAGTTTCTTGTAGTTAATTTCACTTTTTTCGCATTTCGTCACTTCTTGGGAACTTCCTTTTGTTTGAAATCCGTTCTTTTTTATTTTTGAAATTTAAAAATATTTTTATGCAAAAACTCAGTGTGAAAATAAATTTACTATTTCAATTCAACTGCAAGAGAAAAATTTAATTACTTTATTTATGTAGTTTATTTTATTTTTTAAAAAGAGAAACAGCTGTAACTCATAAATTATCCAAAATAACTTTATGCCGTTGAAAATTGTACCAAAACTATGATTCCGATTTCTTAAAAAAATTTATTATAAATAATTTATAAATTAATAATAAAAATAATCGATAAAAATTATCATTTACATAGCATTATCTTTGGATAAATACGTTTTATAATTTTGTCCAAACGCTTTTCGATTTCCAATAAAAAAGTTCCTGAGAAATTATTAAATTCAAAAAGTGAAATTTACAGTAAAGTGAATGTACATTTTTGAGTCCAATTCTGGAAGTAATAATATAGTTATCACTAATTAATAAGCATATTTGAATTTAACTCTTTGAACCAATAAAATTGTTTCGTGAAAATTGAAACATGACATGGCAAAAAATATACAAAGGAGAAAAGTGTTATTTTTTGCTTCATTGCGCGTAAAGTATCCCGCATATGCATTACACCAAAACTTAAGATTTTCGCATCAAAACTGAAGCATTTTGTTTTTAAAATATATTTTGTCGCGTGCTTTCAAATTTTTTCTCGCAGTTATTACTGGAATTTGGTATATTATGATACATTATGTGTTATTATATAATGATACATTAGAATTGAAGTTTATAAGTGGTTTTATCGGGTAACCTTGCAGGAAAAAAGATTTTTCTATCTTTTTCATTTCCCTGTGCTTTAAAACAACATATTGGATTATAAAATACTTTTCGCCTAGTCTAATCTAAAGAAACTTTTTTACGAAAAAATCTATTTCTAAAAATTTAAATTAAATTAATCGCACATTTTAGGTGCCTATTGCATGAATTATAAAGTTAGCAACTAAAATTTAATGAGAAAGATAAATTTGTTGCCTTCAATATTTATTTCAACTCTATTTAAATTGATATTATATATTTTTCTGATGAGAAAAAGAATTTTAAAGAATTAAAATGTACTTTGAGCTCGCAGGTAAATTGTGATTCTATCTGAGCTATAAGCTAAATTTCGTTAATGATGCTTTACGTTATTACTGATAGAGTTATGACGTCACCATGTTCTAAAAATATTAATCAAGTCAATTGCTCTTGTTATAAGCATTTTTAATAATTTCGATCTTTTGAAAACAAATCAAGATGATGAACTTTCTGAAGAAGATGTAAGTTTATTTATATATATAATTTTATACTAATCATTATTAATGATTCAGGTTATATTAAAGATATATTTCCTGACTGTAAAATTGTTTTGAAGTTAATTTGCAAATACTAAAGTATAAATGAACTTTGTATAGTTTAATTTTTTATACAGTTTCGAATTAGATATATATCAGCAGTCATGAAGTGTTGATTTTAAACTATCGTTGGAACAAAGTAATATTTTCTTTAATCTTGTAGGCAAACTTTAAATTCCTGTACTAATATAGCTATAATAATATTTTCTACGGTGAAAGTTATGAATAAAGATAAAAGTTAATAAAAACAGCTGTTACTTTGTGACAAATTGCACGATGCTTCGTAAAAGTTCTTCCAAAAGATGTATCATCTGTGTGAAACTGTAATATATCTATTACACAGAAATCGTTCCATGTTAACTATATCAATAGGTTTTAAATTAAAGATAGTTAATTTTGTTTTGTGTGGCAGTTACCACTTTCGTTACGAAATTCGCAATTCTCGGTTGGTGGGTTGGTGTCGTTTCCTCTATTGAATCATATCTCATGGGGTTCTTGAATAGTCTATTCCCATTAGTAATTAGTATAATAGTAAACAAGAAACATATCAAGTCACAACTCAAATCTACTCTTATTGTATCAACCTGTTTAAGTTAATTTAAATTTTTATATCAGTTTTCAAGTAAATATTTCATGAGAATATTTTCGTCACCCGATGTAATAGATCAGATCACCGTCTTTCGTTTTTGCATGCGTTAGCAAATCCTACTGTCTTAATGAGATCTTATTTTCTCTATTAAGTCAATGGCTGAAAATCTTAAAATTTGATGTCGTTACTAGCTTCTCATTTATTTCATTATTTTTAAATTATATCAAAATAGCCAAAAAATCTCTAAAAAAGGGAAATATCCAACAAATAGAGCAAGAAAAATACTTGAAAAATTAATCGATACATCAAAATTTGCAATTGTCAGAGAAACATATTATAGTACACCTTATTTCTCATAATATAGAGCGGTATTTATTTTCATGCATCAAAGGATAAACTTGTGTTATTTTTAAAAGGTTTTTGCTGACAAAACAATAGTCTTGTACTTTGTATTGTCAGAGTTTTGTAAATCATTACTTTTCTGAAAACATTGGTAACCATATTTGGAATATCAGTTAGCTTTTTTAAACCTCATCATCATAGTTGGCCAGACTTCCCAATGTGAGCCAATGCCTTCCTCTGAAGATTTCTCCATGACGACTTCTGATTCACCTTTGATCTCCAATTCTTCTCATTAATTGTGAGAAAATCAGACTCCACTGAGTCAGCCCATCTCAACCGAGGCCTTCCCGCTTTTTTTGTTCCAGTGGGTCTATTCTATTGTTTAGTTTTTCTATTCTTCAAAAACATCAGAATGTATCGGAAGCTTAAATCAGCAATTAGTCCTGAAACTACATCTATTTAACACATAGTTAGTTCCTTGAGGGATAAAGTAGTTCAATTTGGCAGAAAGAGTAAAAGAAAAAAAATCTTTACACTTGTTGTTACGTACCCAGTCAATTCCTTTTTTGTCGTAACCGTACCATTTTAGTTTTCACTTTAGCATTTTCCAGAAATTGTATCTGTGACCAAAATTTAAAAAAAATATATAACGTTAAAAAATTATAATGTTTTTTTTTCTTTATTAAATTTTTTTGAAGTGTTTTTGTTTAAATCCTATATGCACAAAATCTTCGCATAGTTGAAAACGAAGAATATGAAAAAGTACTCAATTCAATATTAAAGTAATGTTCAAGAAAAGATTTTAATATTTTTAATGGGTGCACATAATTATTTTATGGTAGGTTGATGCTATTTTTTATTTAATGACGTCATATTAAAGAAGCAATAAACAACTAAACTCTGTGTTCCATAAATTTCGTTGATGTTGAAATTTTGAATACTCTTAAAAGATTTTCATTTTGAGAGGAATTTAATTCTTTAAATTGAAAGAATTCAATCATGTTGAAGTGGTTTAAGAAAGCTGCGTGAGTATAAATTAAAATGCAATAATTTATTTTAACGTTTCACGAGATTGTTTGGTTTTCAGAAGTTAAGAATCAAAATATGAAGAAAAAATAGAAACTGTTCGACTGTATGTGTATATTATGTGAAAAGAAATCCTACGATTTCCATTTAATTCTTCAAAAAAGAAGTTTTTAGATTTTTATTTGAATAAACCTTCCTATCGAATTTTATTGTAATTTCAGGTTCCTGCATCTTATGCATGTTTTTGATATTTAATTTTTATAATCTTTCATAATACTTGATGAGTAAAGAAAATGCTTCGTAGACATTCAATAACTTAATAATATTTGTTTTCTTAAAAATAAGTTAAAATAATAATTAATAATAATTCGGAAGTATTGCCGACTACGTGTCTAAGCCTAAAATATGTTGGCACCATATAAGAAAATGTTATATACGTTTTTCTTAAATAAATATGAATGTTATGTTATAAATAAGAATAGTTTAAGAAAATATTTTAATATAATGTTATAAATAAGAATATTTTGAGAAAATATTTTAATATAATGTTATAAACAAGAATATTTTAAGAAAATATTTTAATATAATGTTGTAAATATGAATATTTTAAGAAAACTTAAAATATTCATATTTATAAAAGATGACAGGTAACCTAGTTTAAAAGCCTTCTTTATTTCTCGTTTATAGTATTTAAAAATTTCGTGACAGATAATGTTCTGATAGTCCGGTATTTTGTCTTTACATTTCCATAGTTTATTTTGTTTTATTTTATAACCGTCGGGGAATAACCGAACCAATTTTTTGGGTGTAAGACCTCTAATGTTCGAATCCGTAGCCTTGTAATTTTGAACCCACAAGGAAGACAAGGAAACTCATGGATCAACTAGTTGGAGAAACGTGCCTTCGTGGACTAGTTTTTTGTTGGAAATAATCCGCATTTGCGTTACTCGGAGAGGAAAACCACGAAAACCTCAAACGGTTAGAATGATGTCAGGGGGACTCCAACCCATGATCCGTCTACCACTGAGGATGAGATGTCGGCTTTGTGGTGTGTGCGAGTCGGGAGTGGAATTCATATCGACCAACCATTGCTGGGATTCGAATCCGGTTCATTTCATTGCTAAGCGAACGCTCTATCCCCTGAGCAACCACGACTCTACATTTCCCTATATTTTATTTTATTTGATAACCGTCGCTGAGCAGCCGACCCAATTATTCGGGTTTGTGTTTATTAATGCTAAACTCAGTAAGGCATTGTAATTTTGAACCTGATCCAGAAGACAAGGGAACTCCTGAATCAAGTATTGTGATGAATTTGCCTTCTTGGAGGACTTTTTTAATTGAACTAATCCGCATTTGCGTTACATGGACAAGTAAACCACGGAAACATCCCACAGTTAGAATGATGTCATATTGACTCTAACGCATGATCCGTCCACCATTGAGAATATTTTACGTCAACACTCTGTTCGGTGCAAGCCGGATGCGGAATTCGTATCAAATAGTTATCGCTTAGATTCGAACCCGGTTCAAATCATTGGAAAGCGAGCGCTCTATCCTCTGAGTCATAACGCATCATATTTCCACACAGTTAATATTGCAGCTGCTTTTGAAACTCAGATATTTGTTTAAAAAATGAATCAAGTTTATTGTCCTTATAATGTTTCAATATTTCGCTGTAAAGAATTTCGGCTTATATACCTTACAAGTACTGAAAGAAAAAGAATTACATTGATAGAAAATCATTGATTAAGAATTGTTGTTTAATCTTTCTTCTTCCTTCTTTCAGTATACCACGCAATCCATTCTTTTCTTCATGAGAGCCTAAAGATATCATCTTTAGGGCGCTTTTTCATTACACGACACGATACCGACAAAATCGGACGACAAATGTGTGAACGACAATGTCGTTGCCGGATCGTTTAAGCAACTGTTTTTTCACTTGTCCGATATCGTTAGTCCGAGAAGTAGAAATTCTTGTTCATTCAATGTTTTGAGCTTGAGTGTGTAGAGACATAAAATTTAAATAATTTATTTGAACGTGTTTCGAAAAATTATAAGTTTTAGTTTTGAATTCGTTTTGGCAACGGAGTTAGATACATAATAAATGTTGTTGTGTTCTAAAATGTTTAAGAAATAAAATATGTTATTTTTTGATAAAATTATTGGTAGTATCGTAAATTGACGTTCATTTAATTTAGTTGGCACAAAGACCCAACAAGTGAGCAGTTGCTTGTGTTCTGCTGTGATTTTTTTCTGCAAACTTTAAATATGCCGGATGATAATCGTCGTCTCAAACTTCTTACTTTATTTTAGAAGAAAAAAACTAGCAGTGCAGAAACGTTTTTGGGTGAACGAAATGGTACTTACGTATTAACGCCACAGCAGCTACAGATTTGGCGGTTTTTAAGTGCCGCCAATCTACACTTAAAATTATGTCTGTAATCACTTAACATTACTTAAATTCTTTAAATGCTTTAAAGTATTAACGTTTTTTTTCAAATCAAATTAAAATATTAGTTTCATTTAGAATAATCTTTTTAGATGATTTTTTAAATGAGTTTTATCAAATTTATCTTATGAAGCCGTTCTATCATGTTTCAAAAAAATGTTTCAGTTGAATCAGGGAACAGACTTTATATTATTCAATCAAGCAGAAACCAGTAGTTAAATCGAGTTCTGTTTAAAATAAATAAGGGTCTTTATTTGCCTTTTTATCAAACCATTACTATTATAAAAAATACCATCCCTTCATTAAAGCATATAATGAATTTATAAAAATTTCCAATGAAACTTTTATGATTGTTTACGTCGTTCAACCTCATTATAATGTAAAAAATGCAACTTCATGAAATTAAAAATTTATAACCAGACATGAGAATAAATTATATAAAACTTTTATTTTCGAATTTTACATTTGACATGATCTAATAAAATATTAAAATTGATTAAAAGAATAAAATAATGATATCAAAAGAGGAGATAAAACAGGAAGGATACACAACAACTAATAAAATCGCCACGATTTGAGGAGAAATTTTCTTGCCTAACCGACATTTGATTCCGACAAACGTTATCGTCTTGTCGGATACGACATAATCGTTATCGTATCGGTGAGTGAAAAAGCGCTCCGTTGCTGACCATGTATTTTACTTGACCCTATGTCGTTCGCCGACAATCGGATCCGTTTTGTCGTTATCGTGTCGTGTAATGAAAAAGCGCCCTTAGGATTCCATGTCTAAATAAACCACATGAGGCCTATTTTTGAATGTTATCTCTTGGTTCCAATGTTCCATCAGTTTGTTTCTTACAATAAGCTTGTCTTACATTCATGGTTTTGGACTTCTTTTCTCATGACTTCAAGGCAAATGCAGCCTTAATATTATGATTATTATTTGTTTTTTGCAACTTCATTTATTTTGGAAAGTGTAGAAAATGGTACAATGTAAATTTCTTCTTTTGTTTTTAAATAAAATAATAAATAAATATTTTCTTGTCTTTTAATTTCCATAGTACGGGTATTGAGAATAATTTTGCTCTTATTTAGCTTACTAACTTTCTAGGCGAAAAACAGCAATGACAGTAGACAAAATATCATAATATGTTAAATATAACAATATCATCAATCAAGATATAATGTTATCCGTCAGTATACATTTTTCTTTATATGTATTTAAGTAATTAGAATTATTAAATATTAAATTTAAAATACATTCTTGAAAATATTATTTCCATTAGTACCTTATATCTAATTTATTTTTTAATTTCTTTCGCATAACAAATTTCTTGTGAAATAGATTTCTTAATATACGAGTAACGATACATTAAGAAAATTTATGAAAAGTACAATAAATCTATTTTTAAATAAATACATCATTTATTGTGGAGAAAAGCATTATTCTTAAACTTTATAGGACCGCAAAATTTGCCAAACTTTTCTCGATTCCAGTGAATGCTTGATTTATTGTGGTACTAGGTACTACTGGAAATTTCATAACTGGTGTTGTGGTATTTGGTACCTATTATTACTTAAAAAAAGGGCTTCGGTAAAATGATTTCCATATTTTCTCTGAAGCAAATAAGTATCAAGATTTAATTAATTTTTTTGAAGTTATTCAGAGTAATATTTTGATTTTTGTAAATAACTTTTTTTGGTAATGATTGGATTTCTATGAACTAACTTAATCTCTCCTATCTTTACTTTTTGTGCGTAACAGCATATTAAATCTCTTTACTAAAATGAGTTATATTCTTCAGGGATGAGATTCTTCCGCTGATTCGCGGATTTTCGCTTCTTCTTACATTTTTCCATTTTTTTGCACAAGTTAAAATATTTTATGAGGAATTTAATTTTCCGCTGAGCGAAATTATTAAAGTCCTCATTCCTCCCTCTGAAGTTTCTCTAAAAATCACTTCCTTGGGATAAAACTGGTTGACCTTTATACAGGGATGAGATTTTTTTCGCTTATGTCTCTCGAATTTCAGCCTTTTTTATCAAAAACTCAGATTCTCTAAAAGTTTGGTTTTTTTTTATTCATTTATAAATATCCCGTTTTTTTTAAAAAAAATTCTGTCGTTGAAGTCAAATTATTATATTTATTTACGATTTTCAAAGAAAAACAGAAAATTCAAACTACATCCTAGTTGCTAATCCTTCCGCATGTTTACTTATATTAGCTATTTTCTCCGATTTCACGCACAGAAATAAGATTTTCCGTATTTTTTATTCGTCGGCGGGATAGCTCGTATTTTCGTAATTTAGACGTCGCTGCTTCTTGTATTCTGGAGAGAAAGCAAAACAAAAAAAAAAGCGAAAAAAAATAGAGGTGGATTTGTGGTGAAAATATTTATTTGCTCATTCAATTAATCTTGTAAATTTTTATTTATTGTGTAAACAAAAAACAATTCAAACAAGCCTTTTAGAAATCAGAAGTCCAGACTCTGCAAATATCTCGATTTTTATTCACGCGATTTTAATATCAATCATCGATTTTCGTATTTACCTGATTTAAAAGTTGCGCATTACAATTCTTATTTACGCTTTTTAA
This sequence comes from Parasteatoda tepidariorum, assembly GCF_982258835.1. Lineage (NCBI taxonomy): Eukaryota > Metazoa > Arthropoda > Arachnida > Araneae > Theridiidae > Parasteatoda > Parasteatoda tepidariorum. The sequence goes on from NC_141758.1 coordinate 105,899,405, forward strand.
ATATCGTACATTATGACTCGTATTTACGAGATTTAAGAATCTAATATCGTGTTTTGTATTTTTGCATTTTTAAAATCGCGATTTTATTATCAAACATCGATTTTCGTATTTATCTGATTTAAAAGTTGAACGTTGCGATTCTTATTCAGGCCATTTAAATATTGTACATGGCGATTCTTATCTACGAGATTAAAAAACCAATATCGCGATCTGTATTTACGAGCTTTTAAAACCATATGTAGCTACGCGAGCTTAAAATCCAATGTCGTGATTCGTTTTTGCGGTTGTAATATCGCGCGATTTTCAAATTATGCATCTTGATCTAAAAACTAAGCATCATGATTTGTATTTTCGCATTTTTTAAATTCGATGTAGAGTTTCATATTCGCGTGATTTAAAAGTCTCATATCGGGATTTATAATCACATGGATTACAAGTTTAAACAAAAATTTGACAAATATATATATATATATATATATATATTCTTGGATTTCCTCTTTTTTACTTTTTGACTACTCTCATCCCTGATTCTTGAATTAAATTCATTTAATTTAAATTTGAAGTTTATTTTATGATTCTAACAAAAATCCTGCTTTTGTTAAAACAGTTAGATAAGTGCCATCCTGAAATAATTTTTAATTGTATCGAATTTTTTCACCGTGATTGAATTTTTTGTACATCTTTCAGCCTTTTTGTACTTTTTTGTATAACGCAGTTGCCTTACTTAATGCTTCATGATATCTGTATAAAAGAAAGAAATATGAGTGAAATCAGAAATAAGTGTAAATTAGTTGTTGTTTGTTGTTGCTTATCCCCTTGGTCTAGATCCCTAGACCAAGTCCAGAAGATCACGTCGCATCAGCAAGTCATAGACAGTCTCTCCATCACTCATCAGTTGCCTCACAGAGGCACCAATGCAATCCAAAAGAGTGTAAATTAGTTTACAAGACTACTGCAGAAAACAATTTTTATTCAATTTAATGGAATGGTTTTTGCAAACATTTGTATATACTTTTTAAAGGATTCTCACATGTGCTTTTCGCATCATTATTAAGTTTGAACTAGCTAAAATATAATGAGGGAAATAATATATTATCTTAAATATTTATCCTTGTTAGATTTTAGATATTTAATTTTCTATTTCTGATGGAAGCGATAAATGATTGAAAGGTGCATTATTAATATGGCAAGTTTTTGATTCCAGGCGAGCTGTAAGCTCGTATTTTTTATTTCCAATGCTATTCGTAATAATGTTAGCCCTATGACGTCATCGTGTTCCATAAATATTAAATTTATTATTTGCTCTTGTTATAAGTGTTATGCTACTGAATATTTAAGATCATATGAAGATGATAAATTTTCTAAAAAAACTGTAAATTTTAAAATATTTTCAATTTTTAATTCATATTTAAGATTAAGTTGAATAAAAATAATTTTCTAGTTCTTTTTTAAAGTTATTATGCATTCTTCTAATAATAATGCATAAATTAATTTTGAACTGCTCCTTAAATTATCACATATTAAGAACTGATTTTAAATAATCTTTTTGATCAAAACTGTATGCATATTATTTATTTACTAGGAGGCTTCGCCCCCTGCTCGCTAACGCTCACCAACCCCCGGAACTGCTTTCGCAGTTCATTTCGGATTGCTTCGCAATCCAATGCTCGCTTTACTCGCTCATTGGATACGCTCTGAACGTCTAGTTTTGTATACCTTTTTGAATACTGAAGTTCCGAAAACTTTTCACTGTAGAAAATTCTGAACCTGTACATTTCAATATTAATTTGATATTGCAAACAGTTCACATATTTTGCTTAATCACACTATTCTAAATTTCAGTTGTTAAGAAAAGTAACTGTTGTAAGTTTTGTTTCAAAGTCTTTCCCACCAGAGGGCTAAAGCCATGTGTTGTAAAACAGTATGAAATAGTAATCTGACACTGAACGCCGGATGTAAAGCATCGGCTTTGATGAAGATAATTTTGCATTTTTAATTCTCTGAAGGGCGCCTACCTAATAATATGAAATTTGTAAAATAAATGTATATATTTTTGATTGTTGATGAAGCCCATCATTTTGGGTTTTCATCAGTGTTCAGAAGCAGAACAACTATAAGTTTTTTATTTTATCGCAGAAATATAAAATGTATAAAAAACAAAGAAAAGAGTAAGAAAATGAGTATAGTCATAGAAAAAGTCTAAATTATAATATAGCATACCTGCCAACTCTTCCGGATTTTCCGGAAGATTTTATTTTTATATTTAAAGTGGTAGTAAATATATACTTTTTTTTCTTTTATAAATTTAATTTTTAAATGATTTTGATCACCACTATTCTTACAAAAATTAAGCACATATATTAATATGCGTTACTATCATGGTTGTCAACTTAAGGTTTCTCAAATACAACGTATTTGTTTGCTTAAAATTGAAGTTTTAATTCCATTTTAGTACCACTGGGAAAAATGATAACGGAAAGGATTAAAAGTTGGCAGGTATGAATATAGTATTTGTCAGTTAAAATAAAACTTTTTGTTTAAGTCATTTCTAACAATTCAAATTTTTCCGAGGCAATTCTAAAGTATAAATTAAGGTAGTATTGTTAAGTTGAAATACAATATTTTTAGTTTTGATGTCAACAATACAAATCAATTTTTCGCAAAAACGATTGTTTCCATTGTTAAATTCAATGTCAACAATTCAAATTTTTCTGAGGCAAACTCTTAACCTCTAAATATTACTTTTTTATGTACACATTTCTAAGTGTAAGTATTCAACCACAAAACAACTTAAAGTCCTCAAATTTAGCATGAAGTTGTGAAATGTAATGAAAGAGGGTCATAGCAATAAAGAAAGTAGAAGTAAAGTTAGTACTGTAAAATTAAAGCAATATTTTTAATCAATGAGCCAAGTTCTTCAAGAAGCAGTTGTAGAAGTAGGTTGTTTTTTTAAAACTTTTTATAGAATTTCTTTAAAAGCACAATTGTTAATTTGGGCATTTGGAGATACAACACTTACAGAATTGAAGGATTTGTTATGTTAAGCGCTCAGGTATCATAATTTTGATCTAGTTGCGCTTCTATGTCATTTTGATTTATTAAGTTAACTTTCAAAAAATTCTATGGCTGGCAACAGCATTTTTATTTTTTAAGTTGTTTATTTTTATTTCTGTTAGAATTCGTTATTTTTTAGCGAAATGTTTTTAACCTAACAGAATTCTTTGCCGACTGATATATGAAGAAAATAAAGTAAATATTTAAGTGTTGTGGAACGAATCTTATTCAGTTGTACAAAGTACTTCAGCCAAAATTTGGGAGCCACGTAAGATAATTATATATATTAGATCAGAAACTCATTATTAAAAGGCAGAATGCTTTGATGTTTTCAAAACGTAAACAAAACAAAGCAAACGTTGCCATCGGCGGAAAAGAAATACAGCCAAAATTTGGGAGCCACGTAAGAGAATTATATATAATAGATATTATATGATGAATGATCGTAATTGTACTATTAATTCATTTATTTTTGTGTAGGAGTACAAATAATTTCTATGACTTAAATTTTGAATTTAGTAATGCATGATGCTTTTTAAAACTCGTATCGAAAAAATGCAGTGTATGTTTTAAATTTGAAAATATGAAAACTCCATATTGATTGTATTTAAATCTTTGATAGAATGGGAAATTTAAATCGTGTCCCTGAATAAGGAATTCATTTCATTTTCTGAGTATTCAGAGGATTTTATACGCCATTAGATATTTTGCGTTTTGTTAATTTGAGCTTGTTTTATAGTTCCGTACAATGTAAATTCGTATATTTAAATTTCATGTTTACAGTGAGTAGGATAAAAAAAAATACTTCATATTATTAAACTGCTTAAGTAAATTCAAGTTTTTATTAACCTTCCTGTTATTATTTCACGTGAAAGTTTTTTCGTCAGATAATTAAATTCATCGGTTCTTCAAAACAATTCCAGCAATTCTTTTTAATGCGATAGTGAATCTTGATGGGTTTTTTTCTACTTCTTAATGTTTATTAGTTTCTCCATAAAATAAATGAATAAAATTATTTTCAGTTGATATTTCTTGATTTAATTTTATTTTGAAATAAAATAAGTGCTGCAAGTGAAATTGCCACACATTAGTGTCACTTCGAAAGTATTATCAAGTACTCATACTGTCTTTTATTAAAATTTTTAAAAACACAGTTTTAGAAATGTTTATGTTTCTCAGGAAATAGAAAAAAAAGTAGTTTAGAACTTTAATCTCTGTAATATTCTGAGATTAGGTAAGATGACGATATTAGTAATGATAAGAGTGTCGATAGTCTGTCATTGTTATTTGCCAAACTGTCATATTTTTTACTCCTTTCAATCTAAATTGCGATTTAAAATATTTAGAATTTTTTTTAAATATTTTCTAAAATTTGCTGTTTATCAGTCTTAATCTATTTAAATGACTTTCAAAGAAGATTTTTATAGCTGCTTAATTACTGTAATGCCGCTCTAAAATGGTTTAATGTTACCGAAACGTTCAAAACCATTATACGAGTAAGTTATAGTATAGAAAAGTAAAAATAACATAATACCTCCGGAAAAAAATCTTCATATTTGCAGATTTTTGTACCTTATTAAAAAAAAATTTTGCGGAACTGTATGTTTTAAAAAGTTTTACACTTGACATTTATCTAAAAAAGCATTTTAATAAGAGATTTTTTTAAAAATTAAAACGTGGTATAAGTCTTTTAGTGCGATTATTAATACATTCGCCCATAATATACCTCATATATGCTAAAAATTGGCACACCGAATTTTAGGTGTTTTAGCCCCTACAATAAAATATTTTGTTTCTATGGTTCACCGTCTCATTAAGTTTTACAATATAATAAATTTAGTCTAGAGCATTATTTTTAACCCTTTCCGATGCAGTGTATCCAATAACTGATACAAACAACTAGAAATGTAAAACTAATTGCATTTTAACGTTTAGCAATCACTATTCTTTTAACAACATATTGCTTCATTTAGAATGTATTCTAAGCATCTAGTAACATTTTGTAATAGTTTATCGATTGAAGCAAAAAGTTTCTATGTCTGTGTCTTCTATGTTCCCAGAACGGTTTTTGCTAGCGTATCGGGACTGGGACAGCGAATGATTGAGGAAATATTATACCCTTATCCTAGAAATTAATCAAATATTTCTATTTATCCATTCGGGAAGGACATTTGAAAAAAATAACATTCTTCTCTTAGATATAACGCATTGTTCCCACTTCAAAAGCAGACTTTTCTATCAATTAAATTATGAGAATTGTTGCGTTTCCTTTCGTAAAGTTCTTCCTTTTTTCATTCATTATTTCATGTATCCTCAAGTAATAACAACGATGGCATATGAAGACGACTTCACAGAATCAGTGCTTTTATAGCTATCTAAAACAATGAGTGTCTTTTTGAATATTTTTCGGGGTTGTTTCTATAAATTTAAATAATGTAAAATCAACAGTAATTGAAGTGAAAACTCAGTTATGTACTAAAATGAAATTTTATTCAGAGAAAGTTTTAAATTTCTTAAGTTTCGAACACACCTGAAAATGTCATGATCAATAGCAACATATTCAGTGTAGGTTGATCTTTATTTTAATTAATTAATCTTTATTTCGATTTAAAGTTTTGTAAAAATAATTTTCAAAACTATAAATCTAAATTCCACGGGAAGGATACTAAATGATATAAAAATTGGATTTTTTTTTCTCTTTATACATTTTTTTGTATATGCTTTTCATATTACGTTTATGCTAATCTTTATTGTCGATTCATTTATTATTCTCCGCATACGAAGAATTGGAATTCATTTATTGGCGACCAGCAATAATCATTAGCTGTATTTTATATCAAAAGGAAAACATAAAGTGATTTTCAAGTTTACCTGATATGAAAAGGGCCGTAACTATGAAACACTTCTAATAGAGAATGTTTAATGAGAACTAATAATTGAACGGTGCCTAATTTTATTTTTTTGGATTTGTATTTGGTTTGCTACAAGGCTCGATACATTCCTTTAAAAATTTTTGAACTATAATGTTAAACTGAATTAAGTTGCTCTTCTTTCTCTTCAGGCGACGGGCCTTTGGAGGCAAACGAAAAGGAGATGTTGAAGAACAGAAGAAGGAAAAGATTCCACTTCTTCATGTGACTCAAGAGGAAGATGAAGACTTCTTTCGTTGGAAAGTCCCTTTTCAGGAATGCAATTTGATGAATTGCCAACCTAATGTTCACAAGGTGGTGAAGTTGTGTGAAGAGAAAGACTTGTTTGTTACCACCACCAGGAAAGATGAAGTTGAGGATCAGTCGACTAAAGTGGACTTAGTTTTCACCGATGTTGAATTGAAACCATCTCTTCATCGTGCCTGGCTAGATGTCAACTACATCTTAAGAGAGGTAAGTCCAAATATGTGAGTCTATGATTCAAAAGAGAAAAATGTTTTGAGATAGTTCCTTACGATTTAAATTCTTATTAAAAAGCGCTCAACAGAAACGCTGACAGTGTCTGAAGGCAGACCAACTTACGTTAATTTTCCGTATATAATTCATATTATTTTATGTAAACTGTTGCATACCTTTTTCATTCACTCTCTCCGTCAGTAAGTTTTTTTTTATGAACGCATTGTTTGTTATTAAGTAATTTTGGATCTAACAATAAAATATGTCTGCATAATACGTGACAAAATTTGGTAAATTTGGCAAAATTTGATAATTATATCATGCTATCTTAAAACATGGCATAAATACCATATTTATTAGATTAAATTTACATCTTGGTTTTGTATTTTCTTCTAAATATGTGGTAATAAAATGTATAAGTTTGAAGTCCACAATTTCTCCCAATTCCACAAATGTAAGAAAGTTATACCAAAAGAAAAGGAAAAGTGCGAATGAATTGTTTATATTTTTGTTCTCATCGCCAAAGTTATAAATTTTTTGTTGCCAGAACTGTCATTATCATGTAGTACAGTAATTTTTCACTGAATTTTTTTTTTCGTGTGGTATTTAAGTATGAATCAAAAAATTTCTCAAATAGTTAAATATTAAAACTGCTGTGTTATGATGTTGAGGACAACTATCGTCACAAGTGTTTTAAATTTTTGCTAAGTAGGGTTAAAAAGTATTTTCTCGAAAAATTTTGCAATCACAAAGTTTGATCATAAAGCTTAATGAACACAATTCTCCCCCATTTACAGAAGTCCAGATTTTTCTCAATGAAGCCGAAGTCCAATAAGAAGCTGATGTTTTCTCAAAAAACTCTTTCATTATATACTTTAATTAGATCCATTGACTTCCACTGGTGAATGTTGACAATCACATAGTCGCTTTGGTTTCTGAAATATATACTATGTCTAGTTAAGTGGTCTAGTGGTTATTTAGGGGAATCTTTTAAAAAGGCACTTACTCAAGTGCCCTTCTTTGCCTCACACACCCATGGGGCTGCTCTCTTTCATCAAGTACGCATCAAGTTTTTCCTCAAGTATCAAGCATTTTAATCAAGTATCAACTGACAGTATCAACAAGTATCAACTAGATACACTTTAATGCATCTAATTTATTTATTTAAAATGTGTTTCTATTTACAGTACGACATCGAAAGAAGTCTCACTATTCCCTTTATGACGAAAGGTATTCCGCCTAATTTTGCGGGAAAATTTGATGCCACTGTTGTGCGCTGTAACAGTTGTACTTGGTGGTGACAGGTGAGTGGAATGCTTACAATTTCTCGTGCGTAGTAACACTGTTATTTTCACTGTAATCTTCAATATATTTCGCTTCGAAAAACGCACTCACATTGTTAGGTGTATGATGTAGTATTATCAATTCGTCGATTATCGTCGATTTTAAAAAAATTAAATAATTAAATTATATATGTAGCTATTTAAAAAAAATTTATAACTTTAAACAGACAAATGATTTATTAATTTCATTATGATTTCTATTACTAAGAATAATTTTCAAAGTTTGCCTAAAAAGCAATAAAGGAACTACCATAATTTTTTGCTACTTGCAACAAATATAGAAAAATAACTTAGTAGTAATTATTTAAACATTGAAATATAAAACAATTCTATTACTATAAATGCATTTTTAACTCCTAATTCGATTTCTAAAATATCAAACAAAATTAACTAATTTCTAAATTTATAAAAAATAATTTCCGAGAAATCATATATAGACAAAACAATTTTCTGAACAATAAAGAGCTTTTTTTATTCTCTTAACGTGATTGTAAACCCATGCAGTTTTTTTTAAAAAGGATAGCTGTAAAAACTCCTTAACCTTGCTAATTCTTCAAAGTATATATTAATTTCTATCTATTTTCAATAATTGTTTCAATAAACTTTTTCTATCAGATGTTCGGATTTAAATTTAACCCTTTTTTAATTATTAAATATGAATAATTTTTTAATGTCCCAATTTTGCCAGATTTTCTGCATCTATTTGTACTTTTACATTCCAGCATTTATAATTTTTTTAATTTTTTCTATCAAAGTGCAAGATTTATTGTTAAGATTTTTAATACTTATTTTCTTTTTAATTTTAAAATTTCTGAGCAGTACTGAAAAATATAAATTTTATTTCGATGCTCATTGTTTGAAATTATCGATTTTTTTTATATTAAACAAAAACTGAAATTGAATAAAATAAATTTTGTTATTTTAATTTCTTTTCTATGTTGAAAATAAAATCTAATGAATACTGATAACAAAAAAATATGCTCAATTCATATTTAAATATTTTACTCACAAAACACTTTTTCTGTTCACTAAGCATTATGAAATAACATTTGAACATTCGTCTAAATATCAAACTGAGACTGGAACTGTAAAATATTTTTGTAATGTCATTTATAATGAAAAATTCAGAAATTGTATTTTGTTTTTTTTATTATTTAGACTAATATTTTTAGCAGGATTCCCACGATCTGGAAAGAAATAGAAATGTTTTACAAAATCTTGGGAGAGACAGATGCATTTAACATAAAAGTTTTTCTAAATTCTCAGAAAAAACTTTTAAGATAAGAATCTGTTGCACTCTTAAAAATAACTTTTAATTTGGAAAATCTTGACTTCATCGCTGCAACGATTAAATCAAGTGCGATAACAGCAACACTATTAAAATTACAGCTAAATTATTTTACACCGTGACCAATAAGTTCTCATACACAATCAAATTTTTCAAGACAGTAATTCAAAATAAATAATTCATAAACTTTTTGCTTTAAATTAACGTAGAAATCTTTACTATAAATGCTTTGAAATAACACCGCTCTTTATCTTCTTAAAGAGCTTATATTCAAACTCATCGCATGCGGGATTTCCTGCTATATCTTTTGAATTTATTAAGATTGACGATTTTGTAATTATTAAGTTGGGAGAGCATGTATGACCAAACACTATAATCAAGCGGTTTTATACCGGTAGAGTTGGGAGACCTTTCATTTAAACAAAATGTCCCCTAAATGTTTGCTGCCCAACTCTTGAACAGCACGTGTGGTACGAAAAGCACCATCTTTTTGGAGGCAGAAAAATTTCCCTTATACATACATACTCTTTAACTAAAACTTTTTGAAAACCTCAGTTTTATATTATCGGTCATTGGTATTTAATCCCTTTTTAATGAAAACTAACAGGAGTTTCCATCTCTTTAAATTAGCCCCACACCCTCAAAGCCATTGCTAAGATGAAACATTTTTATAACGCAGAACATAATGCTAGAATTCGGGGATGTATAATCAATAGAAATTGATCATATTCTATCATTTTGTGGTCATATTCTATCATTTCAAACCGTAAAATGAGTACTTTCTCGTCTGAAAAGGCAACCTCGTTTTCAGGGTGCCAAGCAAAAGATTCTGCCATCCTCTGCCTCTTTTTCTTCTCAGCAAACTCTGAAAATCCGTGAATTTTGCTCTTTCTATAAGTTTTGAAGTCAAGGTCTTTTCTACGAATGTTTAACTTTGATTCACTCGAAATCTTGAGCTTTAAGACTAGCTTTGTAGCAAATCTTTGTCCGTTTCGTCATATCTTTTCCCTGACCCTTTTTACAGTCTCTTTTATGAGTTTCGTCGTATTCTTTCCCTGAACCTTTTTACGGGCTCTTTTGTCCGTAAAGTCATTGGTCTGCTAGATTTTTCTTCATCTCATTATACCTTCTGATTGCTCTGTAAAAAAAAAAATCTCTCTTCACCCCCCGGGGATTTTTAAGTCTCTAAAAATTTGCTCGGCTGGTCTCCTTTGATGAATTTACTCAACACTATTTCTCTAAATTTCTTCATTATACCAAGGTGAAAAAATTATAAGTAGTAAAACATATAAGCTTGCAATAGCTTTCACTAAATTGCCCAAAAGATATTGGCATTAAAGCAACAATCACATAATTTTTTATCATCCTTCAAAGGTTGTATGAGAACGCTTTGGTCACGGTGTGCATTATGTCATAACGTGCACTAAAATCTTAAATTCTGTACAAATGTTTTTCTTTTAACTGAAAATAAAATGAAAGTGTAAAAATATTCAAAAAGATTTTCTAAAGATATTAAATTTCCTCAGAATTCTGGAAATTTTATTGGTAGTTTTCACTTTTTCCTGGGTCGTAGGAATCCTATTTTATTTACAGGTTCTGTGTAGAAGTAAGTCGCTACCTTAAAATGCAAACGGAAATATTGTCAATTGCAGATTCTATGGTAATATGGTATTTTTTTTCTTACTTTGATGTTTATCCGTAGCTGATTGTGGTCGTTTTAATAAGTAAATATATTTAAAAAGCACAGAAACTTATTTATAGTTAATTTATTCGAAAATAGTTAGCAATTCAATCCATTGATATCTGTTTTTTAATTAATATGTTGCAATTTCTACATTTTTACAGCATTTTAAAAGGAAATTGTTTTTTGGAGGTGATAAATAATTGCAATAGAGAATTCATTTCCAAAATTTTTTCATCCATTGCTGTTATGAAATAGCATTTTTAATGACGACTTTACATGATTAATAAATATTGCCTGTAACTAAATTAGCACCTTCATACTGAATTAATTATTTTTTTTTAAATTAAGAAAAAGTAAAATGTTTTAATTGCTTATTTCTAGGAGATAAATAATTCCGTATTTGTGAGTTGATAAATAATTCAGTTAGAGAATTCATGTCTAAAATTAATTGCTTCAATTGCTATTTTAAAGTAATCGTTTTTTTATGCCGACTTATTATGACAAAAAAATATTGCTCGTTACTAAATTAGCAATTTTGTACTGTATTAAAAAAATTTTCCAATCAAGAAATAGTAAAAAAAAAAAATTTTCTTATTTCAGTAGTTTGTGAAGCCAATAATCAGCTAGAATTTGTAATTGTTTTCGTAATATCATTCTCAACGAAACATTCAATTTTTCTTATTTTTAAATTAATATATTTTCACATGATTGCGTTCTGAGAAATATAGAAACTTGCAAAAAAATTATGGGATTTTTTGTTTTATTTGAAAAGATTATAAAAAATAGCACAATTCTCAAAATTGAGTTTAAATTTGGTAATGTCAGCACTTTAAACTGTAATATCTTCGACCACTTTATCGTGCCACAATCTTAACAAGACTTTCCAGTTGTAAGATATTTTTTGTATTAGTTAAAACATAGCAAATGACTAATCACGTTTAGTAATTATTAAATTGAAAGATAATACAACAATATGATATTTCTAACCCTATCGTGGTTTAAGCAAATATAGCTATACTTTTAAGATGCAATCGGTCAATATTATCTGTAATTATTAAAATGTTTTTCATTTAAAAAAGTTTCAGATTTAAACATTTTTTGAATGATATTTTAAATCCATCTAATATGCTAAATGTGTAAACATTTCAGCATTTTTTCAAAAATTTAGTTACAGGTTGTGGGAAGTTCTAGTTGTGGGAATTCTGTTTTAATTCCAGGTATGTATCTACTTTAATATAAGAAAGCGCACAAGTTACAGCTACTGCTTTATCCATTGCAATGAGGTATTTTTTGTTATTACCACCTTACAGTCGTTAGTACGATTTTTTTTATTATATTGTTGTTGATGATTATTATGAAACTGATCAGATTTCTAGTTAATTTTATTAAGAAAAAACTAATTATTTAATATATTTATATTATTATACATCTTATTTTAAAGTCAAATTTCTATACATCAGAGCTTGAACACTAATTTTAAATAAAACATTTTTATTTGCGGAATTGAAAAAAATTTAATTGAATAAAATTTGCAGATTGTATTACGTCACATATGGTCTCAGTAATGCTTAGACCGTTATTAAAATTTAAATAATTTTTTTTTACTTTGTGAACTTCACATATTTTGTATAGGCATTACCTAATAGTGGATATAATTAAGAAGTAGTCTATATAATGTATTTAAATGTTTTCGATAAAATTTTTGTGCAAACATCAGATTGTTTATTATGATTGAGCTTAAAATGACTAAAAGTATATTATTTCTGTTACTTGCAGATTTCTTTTTAGTTAGTTTTAGAGATGATTTTAAAGTAAAGATAATTTTGAGAATTTTTTTATTTATACGCTAAATATTCGGAAAAACTGTAAATAACAACTTATTTCTTATTTTTAAAAAAGCAAAATCTATATAATTTTTTAAATTTTCTGTGTTATGAAACCGTTGCAAAATATGTTCGTTATTTTAATGGGCATAACTGTAATAGTTGTCATCCCGTAATTCTGCATATCAACTATTAGCTATGAAAAAATAAGTTAAAACAACTACTTAGTCTGAAGTAAATAAAAACAATTGTATAAATAGCAATATATTAATGTAACTAACTAAATCAATATATGAAACACATGAAAGTAAAATCATCAATAATTTTAATTAAAAAATAATAATGAAATAACAATTTAATTAAATTATTATTTTTAATAATTAAAAATAATAATAATTAATTAATAATAATTAATAAATAATAATAAATAAATAAAAATGAATGAACAAAGATCGAGATACAGTCGATTGTTTCTTAGATTTTGTATGCATTTCTATGTTCCAAGAACAATGCTCTATGAAGGAACTTTTACAAAAGATGTTACTTAATTTAACGGGAATCTCTGGTAATATTTATCAGCAAATACTATCAAAAATTATACAATATATCAACAATTAAAGACTTAAAAATAAATAAAAATTATTAATTACTCTAAAGTAAATATTTAAAATTTTAGAAATTAAACTAAACTAATGAAATTAAAAAAACACATTAAACTAAAAAATAATAAAGTAAAAATAATAAATAAATAAGAACAATCAATAATTAACAAAAAATAAATGAAAATATAACAGTAAAGTTCAAAATACAGTAAGATGCCTTTAAGGAAACTCCCTGGTTCTATATACAGGGTATCTGCTGCATTTTAGAATTTCAAATTCATGACTTTTCATGACTAATTGCAAGAACTTTTCATGCCTTAGCGAAATTACTATTATCTCCCGACAAAAACAGAACAATAAATTTTAAAAAACATTATTATAACATTAATTGAAATGATAGGTATAACCATAACTGCTATACTCTACATCTTCAAATTTATTGATTTTAAATTTAAATACAGAGTAAAGAAAGAGTTGAAGCAATAAAATAGCTGGAAAAAAATACAAAAGCAAACAATTTTTTTTCTGCAGAATTATATTTTAAAGATACTTTTCTTGTTCTTCGGCAAGAAAAGAAATACTCCGGATTTTTCTGTTCTCGTTTCGGAATAGTTAGAATTTTAAATTGATAAAATAAAAATAATAAATATCAAAAATTTTGAAATCATGGAAGTTTAAAAGGTAATTCGCTCGAGAAATGATGTTTTTTCTTTCATCTTTTGAAGAGCACCATAATTTTTAAAGAATGTGATAAAACATTTTATATTTTAATAAAATATGACTGAGACTGGGGATTTTGTTACAAATTCAGGTAATCGGAGAACCATGAAATCGCTGGGGGGGGGGATAAATTCCATTTTAAAAATTAGATTTTTCGGTGACCTAAATCCATGATTTGATTTTTTTTAAAAATAGTTGATTTTTTAAAAAATCATAACATTTTATGACAAATTTTGTTCAGTGCCAAAATTCATGACTTTGCATGATTTCTCATGATTTTCCAGGCGGGCAGATACCATGTATATATTAACAAATTGTACAATTTTAAAATGGTTATATTAAAAATAAATAAAATTTGCTCCTAAGATCAAACAAAAAATTTGCAATTAATATGAAATAAATAAAATTTAATATACATCAATAAAAGTACAAAACCAATAAATAAATTAAAACCGATAAATTATTAAGAAAAAGAATAAAATAAAAAATAATTATATATTGACATAAAAAACATTTGTTTTAATGCTAACAATAACACAATATCATAACATCATGCAAACATTAGAACTTTGATATAAAAGTCAACTTCAGAAACCCCCAAAATTTTAAGAAAACCAGAGGGTCGACTTAAACTCCGGCAATAAAGTTGTTGATCGTGAAATATCAAAGCATTTTAATTTATGAGATGGATATAAATAACTCTGTATCAATTAATTCTTTTTAATTGCTTTTTTTAAAAACAAGTTATACGTAAGCAATTTAGCATTTTCTCTTTTCTTTTTTTCACTTATAATGTTTTCTTTAGAAACAATACTTTAAATTACTTTCAGAAAAAAATAAGAATCAGTACAGTTAACATACTTTTTTATATAATATAAGCAGTCAAACCCCGCTATAGTGAACCCTCAAGGGATTGAAATTTCTGTTCACTATAACCGGGAGTTCATTATATCCATACTACAAACAATTTTAACTCATTTTTCTGAACTGCTCCCTTTTATGACACATCATTCAAATAAATGACCCATAAAAAGAAATACAAAAATGATTAAGAAACAATATGTAGTAACAAAATATGTGTTAACTTTTATTTTTTATTACTCTTCGTCTTGCGTACAAAACATTTAGGGATGGAAAACTGAGATAGAAGAAGCAAACAAGAAAAACTGCTTATGGCTACATTCAACTCAATAGATGGTCTTAATAATCGGCATACGTATTTTATGTAGAAATTTCAAAATTACCAAAAAAGTAAGAAAACAAAATCAGTGGAAGACAGAAAAAAGTTCATAATATCCTCTCTTCTTTTGGTTCACTATATCCACAAAAAATAATATTATATGTGTATAGCAAGGCACAGGAGCAAACATTTCGTTCACTATATCCGGGAGTTCACTATAAACTGTGTTCACTAAAACGGGGTTTGACTGTATAAGGAAAATATTTAAATAGAAGGAGTATTTTAAGAAGTATAACATATTTAAAACTTATCTTAAAGCTACAAATATAAAGATTTCAGACTTCAAGATTCAAAAACGGCATCGCTGTACAAAAACCGTTCAACAATGAATCTTTATTTGCCGAATCCTACAAAAATTCACTCCCACACAAAGAATTTGGAATTCCACACTTTAAATATTTTACAATGACATTTGAATCCCGATTTTGCAAAGTGTCTACTATCATTTTAGGACAAATATATCGTTCACACAGATCAATGTAAAATATTTCTAACTTAAAAAAATATATTAAAGCTTCAAAAGTTTTTAAAGTTTTTTTTTTTTTTTGGAAATTTTTATATTTATTGTTTTTATCGGTTCCGACACACCAGAAAAATGTTGTCTCGTAAGATAGATATGTAGTATTTCTGAATTCAAGCTATAAAATATGAATAAACTATTCTGAAATTTTTTTAAAATTGTAAAGTCTTTTGTAAATTATAAATTAGGGCAAACAGTAGTATTATATTTATTAATGGTAGTTCTTTCTTTCATGTGACTTACTGATATGCATGAATTGACAAGCTGGTTCACTGAATGAGAAGCCTTTAAATTTTTATTTGATGAAACATCACAAATTAAAAAATATAGAATATATAATAATATGGAATTGAGTATTACTACATCAATAAAAAAAAATAAAAAAAAAAAAATAAAAAAATATTAAAAAAACAGATTAATTATTCCACTTTGGTTTGATAGGGCAGAGGAGTAGAAGTTGAAGTTGTTGTTTTCGTTCTTCTCACGTGATCATCTCTCTTCAGAGTTAGGGTTGAGATTCTCCTAATAGAAAAATATCTTTTGGTTTCTTATTTGACTTCAAAATTGTGTCTTAAAAATCAGAATATTATAGTTAAGTTACTTATTTATCTATTTATTCATCTTTTTCTAATTATTTTAGTATTAAGCAAAATTTATTTCCCTTGCATTTTGGCTCATTAGCTTTTAAGGTGTGTTGGCTTTTTAGCCGTTCTATATAACATTAGAATATCTAAGATTTATTTGGTTATTTGAGAGTCTAAATTTCTTGTGTTGGTACACATCATGTGTATATTTCTATTATCTCTTTTTCTATTCTTATATCTTCCTCTTAATATTTTTCTTTTTGGGAGAATTCTCAGATCTGCTTCGAAATTGATGTTTGCGTGGGATACATGGATTCAGCGATTTTTATCTATCTACTCTTCGGGGGGTTGCCACTAAGTCAACACCTGGAATGAAAAAAGCAGAGTGTGGCAGCCCCTTTGGGGAACTATTTTGACTGCTAACACACTAAAAGTGAACACATTATGATTTAAATTTATACAAATATTAACGATGCTTGAAATTTATTATAAGTTTAAATAAATGTCTTTTTTCGTTCATACTGGTCATACTGCTATTCAACAATTTATGGTACCTCTAAAATTTACGTTGAATTTCTATTTCAATGATCTGAAATTTTTGTTTTTAATTATATTGAGACTACAAGAAAATGGATTTCTTTTGCTCGGGATAAAGTAGATAAAATGTAAAGTTCGATTAAAGACTGTTTTTAATAGAATGGTAGAATTTATTTTAAATAAAATCTAATGCCACAAAATACTTTTTGCTTGTGAGAAATATTTTAATATTCCTAAAAAGATTCTATTCACGCAATTGATTTTTTAATATCTTCAATTAATTCGTGGCAATTTCTTTATTCCAATATCTTACACTTCTGTTATTGTTGTTTTTAGTGTTTTAGCAGTCAAAATAATATAACCTCGCCTCCTCGTATGGCGTTCCCTGGGCAACATTGTAATTACAGAAAAGGTAATAAAAAGCAACAGGAGAAATCATTTTAAAAATTTGATTATGTTTTTAGAAATTCTTTAAATGAATTAATAAATGTCAAAAATAATTTCAAAATTTAAGCGAATGTTAGTTCAAGTAAAAAAGGAAATTATAATTACCGTAAATTAGTTTAAAAATGTTAATCAGTATAAAATATTTTATATAATCTATTATATTATACTACTCATTACTAAAATAAATTACTAATACTATGATAAGATTTTTTTCATAAATATTTAATTTAGTTTTTATGCTTTTTTAAAAGTTTTGTTTAAAAATGCAAACATTTTTTTAAAGTCGAGAGAAAACAAGATTGTATTTTATGATTCTTAAAGAATTCAAATAATCTTTGTATTAAAATCCAACAGTACACTTTAAATTTTTTTTTAATTATTAGGAACAAAGAAAGGCTTATTTTGATGATTTTAAAAGACTTTTAAATTTATTTGTATTAAAGTAATAAAATAAACATTTTTTTAAATTGTTTAATTTTTGCAAATATTGTTTTAAAACTGTGAATCTTATATAAGCTCGAATCTTGTTTACTGTAACCTGAAATAAGTATTTTGATATTTTGTCTGGTAAATTTGTAGTTAAAAGATTCCATAGAACTTCCTGTTGTTTTTTAGTATACCTTCAAATAAAGAACAAAGCGATGCAGTTCTTTTCGATTACAGTGGCTAAGAGGTTAAGTGACTAAAGTGGAAAAAAATATGTTTTATTTGAAAAACAAAAATCTTTTTTAACGTATAAATAACGATAAAACATATATATTTTTAAATTTTCTTAAAAGGACATATTACTTATAAATAAGCTTTACTTTCAGATTAGCTGCGATAATATGTGATTGAAAGAAACCAAAACACTTCTATACTTTCCTTCATTATATAGTTTTTTACTTTTAAAACACCACTAGTTCAATTTGTCATTTATGATAGTTAAAAAAAGATTCTTAAAAAGGAAAGGTAAAGGGTAATTATAATTCAACCATTATTTTTGAAATAAATCTGTAATATTGTTGTTTTGCTCTTCTTGTAATTTTATGTTTTGTATTGTTAATGTGCTCTTTATTTGTAATTTTTTCTCTTTAAGAGAAACCTATAAAACGAGTAAGTATGATTTTTTCTTAATCGCATTTATCAATATGAGGAACACTTTTAATTATACATTCCTTTTTCGGAGGGAATGAGTATTAAAGAATGATTCCTAAAAATAAAAAGAATAATTATATTTAGATCGTAAAAGAATAATTATATTTTGAAAATAAATTTTTTATTATATTGTTTATTTTGCTTTTTTTTTTTTTTTTTAAATTTTTGTCTTTTGCATTGTGATTTGCTCTTTAGTAATTTTTTTATGAAAAAAATAATACAGATGATACGAGTAAGTGGGATTTTTATTATCTTACTTATCAATATGAGGAACATTTTTAATTAAACATTCCTTTTTAGGAGGGGTTTGAATTTATTAACCATAAAGACTGAAATAGATTTCGAAAGGTCATTAGTTTGCAAAATGATCACAAAGTGAGGCACATCAACCTTAGAAAATGTTTAGCAATTTCAGCATAGTTTTTGTGAAATTATGTAAGTAGTTTTAGATGATATTTCTCTTCCATATTCGGTCTTTGTTATCTGTCGATGAATAATGCGGGAGTCATTGAATATTAATACGTTATTTCATGAATTCTCAATTGAAGAATTTAGATAACTGAAATTTGAACGTCTATTTTCATGCGTACGACAAGTTTTCTTGCTCACTCTAAAGTTGAGTCTTTTACATCTTTTTTTCTTGGTAAAATTTTAAGTATCTCATGAATTCTTAGCATGGAATTATTAATGTATCAGAAATGCTTAAGGTGGTTTACATCGTAGGAAATATTTTTTTCCTGAATGTAAATGCACATATACAGTGGCGCTCACGTACTTAAGGACTGTGTTTTCAAAATAGATGCGTCATTATTTTGGATGAATATTATGCTTTGATCAAGATATCTATAATGAAAAATTCTACCTTTGTTGAACTTCAATCCTCAAATAATTCATTCGTGATCATAAGTGTTTCATAAAAGTTTATTTAAAAATTATAGTATTTTGTTAAGTTTCTTATACTTAAGGACAGTTTGTCTAATCATGAGTTATTGAATGATTACAATCAATTTATCGATCAATGTAAGTGTAATTTACTACATTATCTTTGTTTGATGCTTTAAAACATATTAATATTTTTTTTCCATTTTTTAGTACAAATTTCAACATTAGTATGAGTAAAGGAAAAAATGTTAGCAATGAGCAGAGATGTCGAATAAATACTCTGAGAAAAGAAGGTTTAAGCATTAGAGAAATTGGTAGGCGGTTAAAATTATCAAAAACAGCAGTTTCACAAGCATTGAAATCTATTAAAGTGACCAAAAGTATTAAAAAATCATCCCGAAAACCACGTCCTTGCAAAACTAGCGAACGAGAAGATCGAATTATTCATCGAATTTCTGAAGCTGATCGTCACAAAACCGCCCCTGACATCAGAAAAGAATTCCCTGAATTAACAGGCAAGCACGTAAGCAATAATACCGTCAAACGGCATTTAAATGAGTTTCGGCTTATGGGTCGCGTATGTAGGAAAAAACCGTTGATGTCAAAGAAGAATATAGCAGCTCGATTAGCTTTTGCAAAAAGACTCCGAAACTGGACATCGGCTGACTGGAATCGAGTTATACTTACAGAGGAATCGAAGTTCAACAGAATGGGCTCAGGTAGCAAAAGTTATGTGAGGCGTCGAGTCGGTGAAGAATTTAATGTACGGTGTACAAAATCAACTGTAAAAAGTGGAGGCGGCTCGGCGATGATGTGGGGTTCACGATGTGGTCCAATTCACAAAATCGAAGGCATCATGGATCAGCATGTGTATGTGGACGTTATCAAAACTGTTTTTCTGCCTTATTACAGGAAACTTCGCTCAAGAAAACCAATCATGCAAGCCGATAATGATCCAAAGCACACGAGCAAAACTGCGAAGGCCTTCTTGTCAAGCAAAAAAATTGAGGTTTTGCAGTGGCCTTCCCAACCGCCAGTTCTCAACCCGATCGAGATGCTGTGGATAGATGTGGATAAATATGTGAAACAGCAAAAACCAAAAAAATTAGGTGATTTAGAGAAATGTGTCCAAGAAGGCTGGGCAGCTATACCTCCTGAGCGATGTCAAACATTAGTAGATTCGATGTCTCGTAAATGTGAAGCAGTAATTGCTGCAAAAGGCTTACCGACTAAATACTAGCTCCAAATCTTTATTTTTTGTTACATTTTTTACATTGTTATTAATTTTATTAACGATTACGAAATATTTATTTTGTTGTCCTTAAGTATGCGGAATGCATATTTTTTCTAAAATATTACATAATTCAAGTATAACAGTTAGATAAGAGATTTTCATTGTGAAAATACACTGGTTATCATAAATTAAGGAAAAATCACAAAAATAGCGATAACTCTTTCAAAAGTAAGCCAAACCGTGCAAAATTTGCATATGTTGTCCACTAAGAGTAGCTGAGTAAAATTGCAATATGCAAATTAGTGGCGCTGCACTCGGCTTACGTCATCTGCCTGGAGCATAAAAGTCCAAGTTTGAGAGAAAGCACACAAATTTTACTGTGATTGCGACATTGAAAATCTGAGATAGCCAATTCGTAATAATGACCTCTAGGCATCATTTGCCTGAAGAACTACGATGGAGAGCCATCGGGAGACTAGAGGCAGGGCAGAGTCAATCAGAAGTGGCCAGATGGCTAAATGTGAGTCCATCTGTGGTTCATAGACTTTGGAGGCAATTTCAAACCACAGATTCGGCATCTAGGAGGTTCAGTCAAGGACGGCCAACTGTTACGACCAGTGCCGATGACCGATATTTGACATTAAGTGCACGCAGGAATAGAACCGCTACTCCGACACATCTTAGATCCTCTCTTGCTGCAGCCACCGGAAGGTTGGTGTCAACGTCAACTGTGCGCAGAAGGCTCCACGAAGGTGGTCTGTATGCGAGACGACCAGCCATTTGCGTGCCGCTCACATTACGCCATAGGAGAGACCGTTTGCAGTGGGCCCGACAACATGTCCACTGGACGTCAGATCAATGGAGGCCTGTTCTCTTTACGGATGAGTCCAGGTTTAGTCTAGAAAGTGACAGTAGACGTTATTTGATATGGAGAGAACCTGGGACCCGTTATCATCCATCAAACATCCGTGAAAGAGATGCATACGGAAGACGCAGTGTCTGTGTTTGGGGAGGCATATCCTTAGGAGGGCGCACATACCTCCATGTCTTTCCAAGGGGAACCGTGAATGCTCAGGTTTATCGAGACAACATCCTTGATGCTTATGTGCGCCCATATGCCGGGGCAATTGGTGATTGCTTCCTGTTACAGGACGATAATGCAAGACCACACAGAGCTCGCATTGTTGATGATTATCTTCAACAGGAAACAATTACTCGCATGGAGTGGCCAGCTCGATCCCCGGACTTGAATCCTATCGAGCACGTTTGGGATGCTCTAGGGAGGCGTGTATCTGCCATCAATCCGCCCCCTCAGACCCTTGCCACTGCTTTACAAGAGCAATGGCTCTCACTTCCTATTGAACTGATAGACCGCATAATTGAAAGCATCACACATCGCTGTTTGTGCTGTATTGCTTCTAGAGGCAATCATATTCCATATTAAAGGTACTTTTTCTATTGCAAACCGATACTTCCAATTTGTTTATTTTATACATGTGCTAATTTCTATACTACTATTAATGTCTGATAATTTCTTTTTATGTTGTTTAATACCTTACTATGTGTTGTATATTGTGGGTAAGTTTCATAAAATTCCATGTGTAATTTCTTGAGTTATCGCGATTTTTGTGAATTTTCCTTAATTTATGATAACCAGTGTATATTAAAAAGAAGTTATTTGTTCCAATACATAATTATCAACTCGATAAACTTATGCGTGAACAATAAATTTTGGATTTTACTTTTCATAAAGACATGTCCTTAAGTATGTGAGCGCCACTGTAGAAATTCAACAGAATACGTAAAATAATGTATAATATATATATTTATAATATGAATTATCTTAATACATATAAATAAAGTGCCATGAATGTAAGTTGGATGTTTAAATTCAATTTTTATTTCGTAAAAATCGAAGTAAAAACTCAGTTCTGCATCTTCTTGAAACTGTACGAACAAAATACAGATTTAATAACACATTCATTGATTCTCCATACTCTTTCATTTAAGCGCGCACCCGACTAGATACCGTAAGGTTCTTTTCAACAAAAATCTTTCCTACTCGCTACTGCTCTCATAATTATTAGCAATTGTTTCGAATCAGATCACTTATGTTCCCATAACAAATCAATACCTCTGGGGGTACCGATACAGAAGTTTCCTTGTCTTCTGGATTGGTTCAAAATTACAAGGCTACGGCGTTGAACATTTGTAGTCGTAAACCCAAAAATTGGGTCGACTGTTCAACGGCGGTCATAAAATAAAATAAAATAAAATCAGATCACTTAGAGATACGAGTTAACACTTTGCTTAGAAATGACTAATTTGACCAGAAGTCTCAGAAAAGATAAATTTGGGAAAAGTTTAGCAGAGAATTTCATACTGCGGAAACTAAAAAAAAAATTATAAAGAGCCCTTTAATAATCTTAAATTGACTATTACAGGGGGAAAGGGTGACTGACAATTTGATAAAAGTTTAGGCTGGCTGTAAAACTCAAGAGCATTTTTAACAATTTAACATATCTGGGAAAAGATGAACATATCGTTACGTTCCTTTGTGAAATCGAAATACCCGGGCGTAGAGCTTTTTACAACTTGAAAACTGGTTTACTCGTTATGGACTGAAGAAATTTCATTAGTTGTTGTAATATGGATAAATTATCGAAAGATTCTATTCATAAGCATAGTTAGAATAACCTTGCTTTTATCTCCTTTATATTCTAGCATATGATTAAAAAGTTATTATACGTCAATGAAAGCTAAAAAGAAATGCCTGCCTCTTTAGTACTCTACGAAACTTTATGCTTCTTAACAGTTTACAGTCCTAAAAACTACCCTGAAAAAGAAAAATTCTTCAATGAGTATAAGTCTTGTTGAGTTCCACCAAATAAGCAGATTGAAGACGATGCGAACAATTTCTAGAATATGGTCAGTCTAAGTTTTACCAACCTTAAAAATTTTTTTAGAAAAAGTGACATGATTAAAGTGTGCAACTTTTCATAAGTTTCCTTGAACGCCCTTTATTTTGAGGTTGAACTAAATAAGATGAGTATATTTTTCTACCAAGAAACTATCCGCTCCCCTTCTGAATTTTCTAAACTCAAACTAAACGTCAATGTTCATTCCGCAGACAAAACAAATTTTCGTTATGGTTATTTGTGGAAAATTCTAAGTTTCATTAGCAACCTTTATTTCAAATCGTGCCCCAATACCTACTAGAATATGCAGAGTATACCCACTAGATTATGTTATTTTTCCTGAAAATACAATTTTTCCTAAATTTAAGATTCTGCATGAATTTAAAATGACCTTTTCCAAATTTTAGAATATTTGAATCTTAAACCTATCTATGTGCATTGTTTTCACAATCAAAAATGATCACAATAGTAGTACTAGATTAATAAAATTGCCTGTCATTCTAGTGTGAAATAACTTCCAATATAAAAATACTGATTTCAACTTAATGACTTTGTGATAGATTTCTATTTTATAATTTTATGTTAAACAAATCAATGAAAAGAAAAAAATTTAAATACTGACAGTATTTTATTAAATATTTTCTTTTTAGAACTTTAAAGAATTTAAGTCAAAATATGCAAGACTAACACTTTACTTTACAAATTACAATATATATACGAATACATTTGACGTTAACATAATCACGTATTTAAAATAGCATTCTTAACAAATCAATTTGACACTTTAATTGGTAGAGAATAAATAAAAATATCACATTGTTCTTTACATGACATATTAAAAATTCCAATTTAGATTGAAATAGAATACTGGAAAATTTGAACAATGACAAAGGATATTTAACACAAGATACAGATTAATAACAAACTTCAGTTAAATTGTATTTCCACTTACGAGATGGAAGACATATAAGACTAGATTTCATTAGAGTACAAAAAAAGGAATTGATAAGAAATTTAATTCTAAATATGTGGTGGTGGCTGCTTAAATTTTTTACTTAAACTGTGTTTAAAAATATTAGAGATTAAGATTGGGGGATTTGAATTTTTAGAAACCTAATTTTACTTTAGAAATACCAAAACTCTTTAGAATTAATTTGTTTTAAATTTGAGTATAATAGTGAAACAATTTTGCATGCATTGAAACCTTACGGTTATGCAATGTATTTACACTAAATTTCCAAATAACTATTTACAAAATTTTAAAGAACGTTCATTTAAATTCTTTAGCTAAATTTTGAACTGTCTTGTTTTTTAAACTATGAAACAAATAAAGTTAGTCCAAAGTTTTTTTTTTTTTCTTAAATTATCCAATTTTGAGTTTTAAAATCTTCGTAAATTTTATTTCGACGCAATTTTAGATACGTAATTTTTTTATTTACCTGAAAATTAACTGAATCGCGATTTATGATACTGATAAGCTTTTATTCCTTTATTAATATTCCTCAACCTTTTCATTAGAGAATTCTTATTAAATTTTAAGCCAAGCAAAATTTAAGTACAAATTTATGCTCTATAGATCAAACGTAACATTCAAATGACATTTGAATAACGAGTTGTTTTATTTGAATGATTTAATGAAACCTTACATGAATTTGCTGCTTAAACATGTTTCTAGATATCAATCTATTAAGAGTATGAAGTTAATAGTACAATAGTATAAAAGTACAAAGTTTAATCATGTCTTAAACAAATAACTTTCAATGCAAAATATTTCTGCAAAAGCGCGAGAAAAATATATTCAAAACAATTATAAATTCACATAATACTATTAAAACAATTTTAAATCAATTGCTGAATAAAATGAGGCTATTATTCATTTACTAAAATTTATTGCAAGATTTTTTTAGTTAAAATTTGGTACTAAACAATTAAAGGTAATCGAGATGCTGCATCTGAAAAAGCGTTATTTGTAACAATAACGTATTAAAAAAAACTCCCCACAGTATTATTAATACAGTGATAAAACTCATATTCTCTTAGTAAAAAAATACTGCCTGCACAAAAAGTATCGTTAGCTGCCTGAAATCTACGGGAATACCAATCCACTGCAGAAACTTACATGAATGAATCGAGGAAGTTCCGAAACGGCTGAAAGAATGTGAAACGCGAAGAGAAAGCAGAACGACTGTCTACCACTTCCATTTCGTACGACACATTCTCCCATCTGGACTCTAATGTCCCATAATTCTAACTGAAAAACATCGGAGTCTAATCACTTAGTTAGATCCGATACACATTTGTGTACGGCCATATGCGCTTTTATAATCTATAAAGTGCATAGCTATTGTATTGACTTGCTGACTTTGAGGAATACAGTTATATTTTTTATGAAGAGATATCAACTACATTTAAAATACTATTACAACCGACTAACTTGACCGAGAATATTGAACGAATTTTATTCACTAAAGGCTTTAGGAATGTATGTTTATCCGTACTTTGGAATGTACGTTTTTATTTTGACAATTTAATCACGTAATAATTTTAACAGGATTTTATACGGTGGATATATATTTATCCAGAAATATCTCCAATATATGTTTTATTTATACCAAAATCTGCCAAATGTGCCTGCGGTATGCTTTTATTTCTTAATGCAGCAGGTGTTATAGTTTATTAAATTTTCCTGCTTGTTAAAGTCTTATTATCAAAATGCATTGAAAGATCAGATTCTTTATCTACATAAAATATTTCAAATTTTTTCAAAAACTTACCTTCCTTTATTGCTAATCTAACCACATTAAGCTGTTTCCGATACTTTCTTCTCCAGGATTTTTACATTGTCTAGGTAAATATTTTTATCACCAGCGATATTGCTTACATTAACATAATTCGTATCGTTCTGACAGATACTATCAGGTTGTATGTAATCTAGATCTATATTATTATTCCAATTCTTAGATCAGATTTGCTGTATAATTTTTTCTAGAAGACAAACATGTAAATACAGCTCTGACACAGTTGCAACCTAGCAGCTTGTCACTCAATTGTCTTAAACACCAAACCAAAAACGAAACTGTGATATATTACAAATATTACTTAAAATATACATTATAAACATTGCATTGAACCCTGAGCCCAGTTTAGGAACGGCAAGAAAAAGTAAAGAAAAATATTTTGCTAAGAGCCGATCATTACCAAATTTGAATTTTAAAAAACTAAAGATAACTGCTATCGAGTTTTATTGGACAGAATAATTAATAAGTAAAATCTTGTAGTAGTTTGTTAATTTTTAAACAAACTACTTGAAAAAAAGGATGGTTAATTTGTTTAATTTTCAATTAAACAACAACGACAACTGTTAAGTTTGGAGGTGGCAGGTTCGAATCCTGCCGTAACCTTGGATGTATTCCTTGTGATGTCCTTCTCTGTATTGTGCTATCTGTCCTTCTACTTGTCAGAGGTTTGTAAGCCTTAATTGAGCACACAAGCCTGCAAATGTATATTGTACCAATAAACCAATAAAGGAATATATATGTGGCCATCCTAGCAGAGCGCACTCGTTCTTCTGACGCTTTAGTGGAAGTAGCGGACCTGGATATATTTTCGTGATGTTCTTCTCTGATTTGTACTATCAGTCCTTCAACTTATAAAATAATTGAAAGATATCTTTCTTTATGAGCATACAAGACTGCATATTAATGTGCAACAATAAGCTGTTGCTGTAGTTTATTTACGTCGTACTAGAGCTGCACAATGGGCTACTAGCGACGGTCTGGAAAACATTCTTGTCAACCTCATGAGGTTGATCCGAAGACATGTCATCATAATTTTGATCCTCTGCAGAGAGGATGGCACCCCCGCTTCTGTAGCCGGACGACCTGCACGTGAAGTGGAACACTTTAAGGTAGAACAGTTTAATGAGAACCAACACCGCACATCCTCGGTTACTTCGTAGACTGATCAAAGTGGTCACCCACCTACACACTGACTGCAGCCACTAATGTTTGACTTTCTGTATTCTACGGGGAATCGTGCCTTAATGATACGATCAGTTCACTGCGGGGCACAACAATAAAATGATGTATGAAATGTCTACTATGATTCAGCGGTCTTGCCCGTGAAGGGCCGTAAACGGCTTCAAGAGTTCAGATAAATTTTGAAGATGATGATAATAATCCTACCGGCCAGCATCTAGGTAGCTCGTTCGAATAATGGTTGTCTGTGCTTCAATTTATGAACCGTGCTATGCATTGAGCATACAAGCCTGGATGTGCATCGTAAGATAGTCCCGCAGAGGACTGATCGTTAAGACACGATTCCCAGCAGATCACCGAAGTCAAGCATCACTGACTACGGTCAGTGTGCGGGTGGGTGACCACTTGGATCAGTCTGATGTAAGGACCGAGGGTGTGCGGTATTGGTCCTCTTTAAACTGTTCTACCGTAAAGTGCTCGACTTCGCGTGCAGGTCGTTGGGCTATCGAAGCGCGGGTGCCATCCCCTCTGCAGAAAATCAAAATTGTCTTCGGATCATCCTCAGGGATGTTTCCCAGACCGTCGCTCCAATAACCCATTGTGCAGCTCTAATGCGACGTAAATGAACTGCAACAACAACGTATCATAAGATTAAATAAATAAAAAATATGAATGAAATTTTACTCAGCACTCGCGTAAGTCAAGTTCCTCGTAAGTTAACACATTTAAACATTTATCGTCCCATTTAAATATCTTCATTGTCAATAAATTATTTCTTTTAAAATAATTAATTTTAATTTTTCTAGGCTTCTATCCAATAAAAACTCCTGGAACTTAAGATTTTTCAATAGAAAAATACGTAGATTAATATGGTATAAAAAAATTTATACCTCATAATTCAAAATTTTTAAATCCGCAATGAAATTAAATAGTCAGTAAAAAAATTTTTTTGCAGTTGTCAAATTATCTTTGAGTAAATGTGTTTTATAAATGAGTACAATTAGTGCTTAATTAGTTTTGAAAGTATAACTAAAACGCAAAAAGTGAAATTAGCATTAAGGGGTTCGAACTTTGGATCGCTCTCCTGACCAAACTATGGGGACCGTATTTCCCAGATTGCGGCTACCCCTTATATTTTGAGGGTTAAAAATCTTAATATGTAAAAAAAAATACATGTTTATTCAAGGAAAGTACGTTTTTATGTCCGATTTCGCAACTTAATTAATAGTTAGCCCTAAGTAATTTTCATATTTGAGGTCACCCCTAGGAACCTTTATGATCAAAAATTACATCATTAGGACGAAAGTTATTCAGAGTGATATAATTTTTTTGCCTACTGTACAAGATCCCCATGGATTCGCAGATATACAATTGGTAATAGTTTTAGTAGTTCCTGTACTTAAGTGAAAAAAGAAACATTTTTTAAAAGTTATGCATTTTTTTTTTTTTACAAACAAGGGATGAAAATTGTCTTAACATGGAAAATCGTTAAATCGTAATAAAATACTAGGATTGTTTTTGTGAAAAACATAAGAGTGTGATGTAGCGATGAGGAGGGAGTAGTGAGATAGGAGCTTTTAATATATTTCTCTCGCATATCGAATGCTTTCAATAGCTAATTTTTCTTCCTGTTAATTTCAACAAATATTTGAAAAAAAAACATAAAACTTTCAGAACATCTATTGAGATGTTTAATAATTAAGGACACATTTTTTTTAAAAGGAAATTAAGGATATCTTAAAACCTTGATTATGTATTACTATAAAGCATCAGTTACAGGTTTTAGTGCATGAAATGTTTTGTTATAATTTAATTTTCATAGTATTTCAATTATGATTACTTTTATAAAATTTAATTTAATCAATTATGAAGTTATGTTTTAAGCATCTTTTTAAAAAATTCAATTTAAGTCAAAAAATAATATTCCTTTTCATTTCATACATTTTTTTAGAAAACACAAAGAGAGACTAAGTCAGTAGGAAAATCATTTATTTATTATAAAAAGAAAGCAATTTAGGCATGCAATACATTTGAATCAAAAATACCGTAGCTACCTACATTAAAAGAAAAATCCAGTAGCAAGTAGTACCCCTACAAGCAATTAGACTGATACTAACATACGCCTGTCCGGCTTTAACAACCATGAGCAACAACCAAAAGAATAGACTCTCTAATACGAAGGGAACAATTATCAGGATGATGCTAGGGGCCCCATGGGCCATTAGCAACGCCTCACTAAGAAAAGATCTCAAAATCGAAAATATAAATGAATTCATAGCAAAATTGAATGCTAAGTTCTACAACGATGTCACTAAGCGTCAGAATTTAATCTACTTCTCAATCTAGAACTAATGATTATATTAATTATAGCCCAGTCACCGCCTTCCTGAGCTCCGACTGTATTATATCAAAATATTATAAAATTTTAACACCATAACAACACAAACACACACAGATCTCAACACCAGGATATGGCGAACCCGGTGAAGGAGCAACGCGGAAGATAGTCCGATCTGGGCGAGCCACATACCTGCTAATTCTCACAGCGAGCAAACCTGGTACGAGTGGTGATCACAGGGACGGCCGGGTCACTGTGCTAACAGAAAAACACGTACGAGTGGTGAACCTATCTCCCGTGTAAATAATTGAAAATAATTTATTATTTTTAATTTAAATGTATTAATTTAAATTTATTTTCTGCTCATGTTCATTTTTCAACTTTGTTGTTCATTTCAAATTCGTCTAGTAATTTTAACTTTTAACAATTTATTTGTGCTCTAAATCATAAAACTTGACAATGGAGTTTTTTCTAGCACCTCTCTTTATTTAATTTATGGCTTGTTTTAGATGTATATGTCTTTTTAGCTCATGTCTATTAGAACAGGATGAATCAGATAGTGGCGCGCCGAGATCTCAATCATATCCAGCATCCAGACAATGCGTAAAGAGAATGGTTACCGAGTATAAGTTTTTCTTTTCATTGAAAGCTGCAAGCTTGTCCAAAGGTGTGCTACCACCAGTAAGCACATCCGGGCTTCTTTCATGTTTGTCGTTGACTTTTCGATCGATTAGTTTGAAGAAGTCTATAGAAGTGTATTCAAAATGGGTGAGAAAGACGGTGATATAATGAAATCTTCTAGAGATTCAGAAGATAAAGGTGCAATGTATTTTATATGGAATCCCGACAAAAGAGAATTTTGTGGACGCAGCGGATCTAGTTGGTGTAAGTTTGTTTACGAAACCCCGCCCTCTAGCATGCTTTCTAACGTTAAAGGGCACTTCTATTTCTGAAATGCCCTTTACTACAAATCGGCTGTTATAGAACAATAAATATATTTGCAGCAGGAGAATTTCTGTTGTGTATTTTAATCTGATACGTGACAATATCAACATTGTCTTTTGATTGTTTCATGCATTTTGTGTTAATCTTGATTAAATAATTCTTAAAAATCGGTCCCATTTATCGAATAAAGTCTTCTTCATCAATTAATAATTTATTTGACATAATGTGGATAGTTTCTTAACATTCCATGTTATAGTCAACTGCTATCAAGGCACTAAATGGGTTTTAAACTTTCAAAATTATTTTAAAAAATTTGTACAGTGATAGCTATGAGTTATACTTTTCCTGAGTTTGTCCTTTGCCCTGAATTTTTTATTCAATTTTATAAAACATATTTTGGTTAAAATGTAGAATGGGGTGTTACTTGGAACTTAGTGCTGCATTTGAAACCTTCTGTCTTCCTATTTCTATTGCGGTTTATTAATATTAGCAAATCTCTTATAATTTATTTTTCATGATTTTTGTTAGTCCTAACGATAAAAAAAATGCAATGTGCAGTATAGCGGTCCTTAATGTTTTTGTATGGAGGGCGACTTGAACCAATGAAGGCTTAGCTAATTAAAGATAGATAAAAGAAGCAAACAAGAAAAAATACTTATTGCTACATTCCACTTTATAGATGGTTTTGAAAATTAGTATAAGTATTTATTTTGAAGTAGCCATTTCAAAATTATTTAAAAAAAAAAGAAGAAAAAAAATTTGTTGAAGACAGGAAAAAGTTGATAATATCCAACCTCCTGACTTTTTTAGTTCACTATATCCACAAAAAATAACGTGTGTATAGCAAGGCACGGGCCAGAGCATTTCGTTCACTATAACGGGGTTTGACTTTATTATAATTTTTGTAGAAACATTGTTTTAGATACTAAATTCTTTTTATCAGTCATTAACCTGAATATGCAAAAAAGGAAATGCTTAAATTCAATCAAATCTGAACAATACTAACTGATATTTTTTAAATAAACGAATAATGTTTAAAACTTTGAATCAAAAAAATAGGAAAACTTATGTTTTTTTAATTTTTATCAAATCATATAATACAAAGTTTTATTTAAAAAATAAATTATCTTTAATGTTTGTAAAAAAATAATATTTTTTTTTTATTGTGTAAAAATGCATATTAAAAATTTTTAATTAAAGAAATTTTACGGTTTTCTGAAATGATTTAAAATAAAGCACATTATAGTTCAACGTAAGTTGTACTTAAATACTAACTTTAGGACATTGAATAATTTAGAGAATTATTAAAGATTTTATGAATGTTGAAACTTAAACTGTTTTTTAAGCTATAGAATATAAAAAAAAAGCAGTTTTTTTTTTTTTTTTACTCATTTAAATTTTGTTGTAATATAGTGTAAAAAATATCAAGAGAATTTCTGAAAACATATGAACGTATGTAGCAATAACTGCCAAAAAAGAATTTTTCAATAAATTGAGAGTAAAATCTAGACAAGTAAGGAAGTTTTTAAAAGTAAGTTGAAATGCTTTATTCGAATTGTATTAATTAACATATTTCAAGACTTTCTTAACCATGGAGGAAAATGTGAATAAATAGCTTCGATTGATGTCTAAATTAACACATAGAAACAAGATATCTGCACACCTGGAAAGTCAGGGATTTTGATATTGAGCAAAATTTTTCATGAAGTATCGTGATTTTAACTATTTTTAAAAAAATAAAACATGGAAAGTCATGAGTTTTGGTCGCAGAAATTTTTTTATATAACATGAAATTTACCACCCCCTTTCCCCCATTTTCCAAATATCTCAATTAGTTACAAAATCCCCACTTATAATCCCCAAAAAGTGAAAGAAAGAACATCTGGAGCAAATTATCTTTTAAACTTCTGTGATTTCAGAAATTTTTTATTTATTTATTTATTATATCAATTTAAAATTCTAGTTTAGGCTCTTTGTATTACACTTACTTTAAAGAAGAAATAAAACAGCTTTAAATAACTACATATATTTGACAGTATTTAGTTATTTGCTTTTGTATTTTTTTCCAGCTATTTTTTTGTTGCAACTCTTTCTTTACTCTGTTTAAGTTTAAAATCAATAAATATGAAGATGCAGAGTTTTGGTTATACCTATCGTTTTAATTATTGTTACTATAATTCTTTTTTTAATTTTATTGTGTTTTTGTGGAAAAAATAGTAACATTTGTTAAGTCATGAAAAATTCTTGAAATTATTCAAGAAAAGTCATGGATTTGAAAATCTAAAATGTAGGAGATTCCCTGGATAAAGCACATCAAAAGGGATTAATAAAATGCGTGATTGAGATGTCAAAAGGCGTAAAAACATCATATTAAAATATTAGAATTTTCAAAATCATTTAGAAAAAAGTAGCAATAATTGCCTAAGAACGATGGCAAGAAATCCTTTAAATTTGTGATAAAATCGACTCAAATATAGCACTTGTTTTAATGCACAATCAAAGTGCCATAATAATATTTATTAAATATATCAGGATTTGTGTAACCTTGTAAAAATGTGAGCGATAACTGTCTTAAAACGATAGAAGAATAGCTTGGATTTGTGATGAAATTGGCTTGAATAAGACAAATTTAAAGTGATTATTTAAATATGCAATTCGAAACTCTTGATACATATTAATCATCACCGTAGTTGACCAGGCAGCCCAATGTGGGCCAGTGCCCTCCTCTGAAGATTTCTCCATAATGACTTCCAATTTATCTTTGATCTCCAATTCTTTTAATTAATTGCAAGAAAATCAGACTCCACCGAGTCAGCCCATCTCAGCTGCGGCCTTCCCCGCTTTCTTGCTCCAGTGGGTTTAAAAGCAGTATCTTTTTTATTGAATTGTCATTACTCATTCAAATCACATGGGCCATCCAATTCATTCTACTTATTTTTATGTATTTAATAATATCGGGTTGTTCATTAGTCTTGTACATGTACAGTTCAGAGTTAAATCTCCTTCTCTAGTTATTGTTTTCATTTACCCCACCAAGTATACTCCGCAAAATCTTTCTCTCAAATATTGCGATATAATTTCCTTCTTGTTTTGTCCTTGTCCAAGCTTCAGAAGCATATGTAAAGACTAGCCTGACAAGAGTTTAGTAGATTAAGAACTTTGTTTTTCTAGATAGAAACCTAGATTTAATAAATTTTCTCAGTCCATAGACAGCCCTTTTTTGCCAGATAGAGTCTGTTTTTTCTTTCAGGAGTCATTCTGTTGTCAATAATGTTATATTTGGTCCTAGGTAAGTAAAATTCCTTACTGTTTCAAATCTATAAGAATCTTATAGATTTTATCTATAAGAATCTTATAGATTTTATCTATAAGATTCTTATAGATTTGAAACAGTATATGACTATATTATACTTATAGATTCATATAGATCAAATCTATAAGAATCTTAAGACATATTAATATAGAAAAAAATAGAGATTTAAAAAACTACCTGGAAATTCGATAATAAATACCAAGCACACAATCGGAAGATCCCTATAATTTACAATTAAATAGATGTAAATAAGGCTCATAAAAAAATAACTCTATTTTGAAATTTGATTTGTCATAAATATATATAAAAAAGCATTAAGATTTTTAAAACTGTGGTATTGCCGAAAAACCTAACAGATTTAGGATGGAATCTGTGCAATTTGGGTGTGTTTAGAATTAGGGACTCGAATGCACAATGGAAAATTTCTCACTTTTTTTTTCTCTTCAGAAAAGAAGTAAAGGTTATAATAATTATTTAAATTATGTTCCGGTGCTGCCACAGTTCAACAGCAGGCAGGCCACAGTTAGTGTACTGCTAGCGTAGTATAATTATTTTAATATGGTTATGTATGTTTTTTTTGCAGTCGTGAATTTTATACAAGGATTTTAATATGTAAATTTTTTTTCTTGTTTCAGTGAAAATAGGAGTTTTCTACGTAATATTTTATCTGTTATTAGCTGGATTTTGGACTGTTATGTTATTAGTATTCTATCAAACATTGGACTATTACACACCTAGATGGCAGCTTGGTGATAGTCGTATTGGTACAAATCCTGGTGATTATTTTTTGTTCCTCTTTATCTAAAATATAGCAATAGTAGTAGTATATGTTTTATATTTTAATCAGTTATCGAACTTTATCTTAATAAAAATGCATGGCATTTATAATTTGCTCAGTATCAAGGAGTGGAAATATACATGTTCCTTCTTATCAGTTAGATTACAAAAATATATTTTACTGGTGCATGCACAAATAGGTGTGTTTGTATATCACATGGTGCATAATGTTTTAAAAAAGTGCTTAAAGGTGCTTATTTTCGATTATCGTTTTTTAAAAGCCTTTAAAGATGTTTTTTTATTTGGTATTTTTAAAAAATGCTTAATTTTCCTTTCACGAAAATTGTATTTTTTTCTTTACCATATCGATTTTTGCCACATATTATGCAAAAGTGTAGCTTTCACGTTAGTCTATTCAATGTTTTCACAATTCAATCAAAGAAATGCATTTTGGCGTACTTCCGGATCATAGTATGAAAGCACCAATCATTTTGCAAGTTTGATTAAATACTTGCGAAACCGCATGTCCCTATACTCATCTGGGTTCAGTGAGATTATTGCACACTCATGTGCAACTCTGTTTGCATTTTGCAAGTTATTCCCAAATTCAGACTTCATTTTCTACCCTCTGATATAGAACCAAAGAATCTCTTGATCATTATATAATGGCTAATATAATCCAGAAAAGAGTTCTTTGTTAGAATGTAATTATTTTATAATGTAAAGTCTAAAAAAATGATTTCCAATTTTGTTAATGTATAGTGCGCTTAAATTTTTTTTGCAGTGATTAAAAAGTACTTAAAACGTGCTTATTTCTTGCACCCTTGCTATGACCATTTGGCTATGCACCCTGTATAACAGTCAAGAAACTTGCTTTTGATACCTCTGCATATTGCCATTTAGATGCTATAATCTTTTGTGTTTTTGTAAAAAATATAAATATATATAATTACCTTTGACGAGCAATTATATAATATCCTTTTTCTTTTATTTAAGTTGAGAAGGTTTTCAATTTTGATATCTTTTTCAGGTTTAGGTTTTCGTCCCCTTCCTCATCCAGACAATGTTGATAGTACTCTCATCTGGTTCACACATGGAAGTGCAAGAGAGTGGGATTATTGGGTCACTTCTTTAGATCAATATCTACAGCGTGAGTATCTTTTACTAATCAAATTAGTGCAGCACTTTTTGTCTTTATAAATAAAATATATAAAGACAACTATGAATATATTAACCTATTAAAGCTTCTTTATTTTGAAAATAAGAGGAGTGAAAAAATTTTTCATTGTATTATTATTAATGATTTTAAACTAGATTTTATGACTGATTCAATCCTGGAACTAAGTTTAGTCTGGCTATGAATTTGTTATTGGTGTACATTAGGGGAAGGGTGCACAACCTTTTTGAGTGAAGGGCCACTTGCACAGCAGGTAAATTAACGAAAGGCCGCATGCATCTTTAGTCATGTCACTTTTTTCAAAAAACTTTTTCAATTTTTCACAATAATTCATTTATCAAATATATATAGATATACATAAGTATTAAAGAGGATATAAATTCTAACCAAAAAGAACTATACAGAATGAAATTGCAAAAAAATATAGGCATTTTAGTGTAATATAAATTTGAATTAATTATTTTAATTTAAGAAAATGTATATTGTTTAAACAAAAAACAAACTAAAAGATTTTTTTTGTTGCGCTCAGAAGTTCCCACGGGCCACACATAAATAGTTGATGGGCCGCATTTGTTGCCACAGGTTGTGCACCCCTAGTGTACATATATGGGTCATTAACTAGAAATGTCCAACGTTAACATCAGAAAGAAAAATTTTCATGTGATTTTTTTTTTGTTTGTATTAGGCAAAATATTAATATCAAGATATCATTACTATTCCTTATTAGAATTTTTGTCTTACTATGTATAAAAATTTTATGGATCATGAAAACAAAGTTTTATATTACCATTCGCATTAAAAGTTTTTTACATTTCACTGTAATTTAAAAATATTTTTGTACTGCGATTAACTTTTCTCTAGCATCATTACTATCCTACAGTTTTTACAACCATTCGGTTCATGCTATTGGTGACTTAAATAACATTTATTCTTAGAAGAGTTATGTTTGATGGAAGAATTTTGTGTGAGAAATTCTTTAACACTAAGCATAGCAGCATTTAATATATACCTATTTCTGACATATCCGGTCAATTGACCGAACTTTATGTCCTTGATTGAATGTATGAAATATGGATGTTAGGACGGAAACAATTATAATTAAACAAAATTGTATGTTGCCAATTTTTTATGTATTACAA
This sequence comes from Parasteatoda tepidariorum, assembly GCF_982258835.1. Lineage (NCBI taxonomy): Eukaryota > Metazoa > Arthropoda > Arachnida > Araneae > Theridiidae > Parasteatoda > Parasteatoda tepidariorum. The sequence continues at coordinate 105,936,470 of NC_141758.1, forward strand.
ACACAAAGAAGAAGAATTCTTAATTCATTGCTCAATGCATTTTTTAAATTTACAGGGTGTTTCCATTGTAGGGTGACCCGGGGTAATTCACGGTACACTTTACTAAAGTATAATTATATTTACTTAATAATAGTTTTTTGTTTAATCATGTTTTGTTTAATCATCAACAAAATAAGTATCTTTTAAACTGCTTTCTATATTTTCCATTTCAAAATGGGTTTCAAAATGTGCACATTTCTGCAAAGATCCCCCTCCTTCTCTTAATAATAAATATTTTGAGTTACTTTCTTTTTCTTTGATATAAAAGTAGTGTAAGCTTTTGTTTAATTGTTTCACATCTACTGTAAACATTATAATTGATTATAAGAAACTGTATCAAATGTTGCCCCCTACAGATGGGGTATTTATTAATCACTGGGGTAATTCCTGATAATTGTCATTTCTTCTTATAAATAGTATATAAAATAGCTAATTGTCTTTTCTTAGATAACAGTTCATATTTATCAAGTGGAACAACTATAAAATATATTTTAACTGTCATCACAAATTTTTTTTAACTTGTACAAGACTGTATTCTGATTAGCACCATTTCTGGTTTGTCTTACCTTGCTTCTATCTTAATTTTATGTTTGTACATTGTTAGAATAATTTTTTAAGTTTATAAATAGTGTAGATATATATATATGTGAGAATATGGTGAGAAATTATAAGCCTAAAAAGGATACTAAACTTCTAGAAAGCAAAATTAGTGAATTTCTTTTAACCCACTGGCGGTTAAGCAAATGGGTAAAATTGGGAGAATGTTTCTCCCTTATACACAATTCAACTATCTTTTAACATGGGAAAACCGATTTTGCTATGTAGAGAAGACTGCAGGTTAAAATGCGACTTTTTACGTGCAGACCCGTCAGTGGGTTAATGATTGAAAATGAAAATTTCAGTTTAAGAGCTGCTGCCAGAACTGTTGACATACCTTACTTAACTTTACACTTTCCCTTAATGAAGTTAAAAAATCCAGAAAAAGTAACCCATGTGGGAACTCTCTCATATTTCAGCAGAACATGAGAATGAGTTGGCTGATTGCCTCAAATGTATGGCATGATGCAAAGATTTTTGGAAAATTTAAAGTGTTAATCTTTCTTCTTGCTTTTAAATAAATCGTTTTATTATCTGGTTAAACATATCTTTTTGGTTTATTTGTTTAATCTTGATGTCTTATTTGTTAATTACTATTATATAATTATTTTTAAACAGTCCCTTTACAATAAAAACTGGGGATCAGTAATTACCCCAGAAATGATCAAGACCAGGGGTAATTCCTGATCACTAAAAATTTAAAATCTTTTCAATTCTAATTAGATTTTCAAACAAAAGAAGGTGGCATGGGACTCATCTCACATAGACTCAAACTTCCAGTATATGTTAAAATTCTACCTTGAATAGCTTTTTCCCAAAATAGATGTTTGCAGGGGTCGCATTCCCCCTAAAATTCATAAAATTCCTAAAAGTATGTGCAAACCCTAAAATTCCTAAAAATCTGATAAAATTTTGTTGGTGTTCCTAAAAAATTAGAGTTATAGGCTAAATATAAATAAAAAAGCAATAATCTAAATTGTAAGAATTTAACTACATTAATTAAAACTGTTTTAATTTTGCCAAATGGGAATTCTGATCCTGAGAGAGGTTTTTCGATAAATAAAGCAATGCTTAATGTGAGTCACCATGAGAATACTATTATGCCTCTTAGACTAATCAAAGATACCATTCGAAATTATGGAGGAATGTTGAAGATCACCACAACACTATTGAGGGCAGTAAAAGAATCTCACAAATCATATCAAGAATATATTAGAAAAATGATCATGATTAATTTGTTTTTCTCTAACTTCTAATATAAATTGCTGATTTGAAATCTAATAATATCACACAATAGTTTTTCTTAATAAAGTAAGGTAAAGGGTAATAATAAAGTTTTGATTAAGAAGGTAAAAATTAAATAAATATCCAAGTTGGTGTTAATTTATTTTTTCTCTTGATTTATTCTCACTTTTGCCTGGTCCTGAATTATGCACTTAATTTCTGATAGGTAATATGTAAAGTTGAAATTTCATTTTTACACTTTAGAGATTTCATTCTTGACTTAATAAATTTCAGAGCTTTATTTTATGGCTTGCAATTATTATGATATGTGTGGATGAATTGTAATAATCTTCTGTTATGTAATAAACTACCGTGTGATCTGTTTTTATCCTAGCGTAATCATATATTGCCCCTAAAATTTTTTGAAAAAAGTTCCTAAAATTTTAAAAAACTTTGCTGCTACCCCTGTGTTTGCATTTTTTGATCAGGAATCACCCCAGGTCACCCTACATTTTCTGCAAACATATTTTTCACATTTAGAACAAAATTTGATGGTTTTATTGCCATTACAATTTGGCATGTCTTGCGTTCATAAGAATCTTTCTGCTTACCAAAACTTTTTCTTACACAAAAATGCCAATCTAACATTTTAGGTACTTGCTTGAAACTTGAATTGACAGTTATTCTGATTGAACTAACTATGCAGCAGTCTTTGCAGAAATATGCAACTGATCAAAGGCAATACATTGAACACGCTTTACATTGTAATTTCTGACCCGTTAACCTTAAAAGCTATAAATTGTTCTCCCAGTCAAATGATCAGTTGTGGTAGAAAAAGGTGTACGACAAGTATCATTCAAAAGGAACAAAATATAATTATATAACTATTTTAATAAGTTTTAATCATGCATTTTATGTGTGGTGTATTGCTACAAAATGATTTATAATGCAGTAATATAGTTATAAATCTTTTGTTCTGATTTATTTTTCATATTACTCATCTTAAAAATTTATTTATGAAATTTGAGTAGTTAAACTATATCTAAAACACAACAACAACAGAAAACCTGATATAAGTAAATAAAGAAAATTAAGTTTTTTTAAGTGATTAACTTTGATATATAAACTAAATTTATTGTGGCCACTGAAAGCTTGAGCAGTTTTTCTAGACCCCCTTTTCGGACAAATGTTGTGCACCCTTAATATATGCAGGGTCCCCATGGCAGAATCGCAGCGATATTGTCGCAGAATGCTACAATGTTCTTGCAGAAACAGTTTTTTTTTTTTTTTTTTAAAGTAAAAAAAAACCACTTTTCTTTTCTATAAAAATGTACACATATTTGAACTATGTATTTAGAGAATCACTTTTTCATGCGCTCAATTTACGACGATGGTATTGTAAATCAATGTAATGTTTCGATTGTATTTTCTGCAGTTATTGATTTTCAAGTGGATTTTAAATAACCCGATGTATTTCAAACAATATCGAAAATTCCAATCGTGCATTTGAGCATTTACTTTTTACGGTTAGATAATTCTAGAGAATTTTTTGCTCTTATTGCGATTTATTTTTAAATTCGATATTTTTAATACGATATTATTTATTACAGCAACCTAATCTTGAAACGAAACACGCGCTCGAGGAGTCCGATTCGCGTGGTTTCATCACCGATTTTTTTTTTTATTTATTTTTTTTTTTGGCTATTACTACTACGGATTTTATAATTTTTAATTACTTTTTTTTATTGTGATAATTATTTACAAAATTTAATAATTTGAAAAAACAAAATGCGAGAATATTATCCATAATAAATAAAAAAAATTATCACATGTTCAATTAAGAAAAAATTATACAGTATTTTTTTTTTGTAAACACAGCTTATTAGCAATTCACATTATTCTCTGTGGAAATGTTAAAAAAAATTGGTTTTGCTTAAAAAGTGAGCTGCCATGGTTTAGAGTTCAATATTTGGGGATTTTATTATCGACTATGTCAAACTTCATCTATCGAAAGGTACCTCAAGATCGAATCAAGTTAACTTGTCTTATATACTAGTGAATTGGTATTTAATATTTGTAGTGGTAGTTATGCTACAAATACATTTTGTGTTGAGTTGAATGGTTTTAAAAAGAGAGAAGTAATTAGAGTAGGTTTCTTTTGTCCCTAAATCTAAGCAATGACTGTTTTCCTTTGCAGCCTACACTGGAGGTCGTCAATTTGGAGAACATGTACGCTCATGCGACTTTTCCAGCCACTATCCTGAACCACATGTTTGCAATTTTCATTTGGAAGATATTAGCCAGTTTTGTTCTAAAGCAAATAACTTTGGATTCGATGTGGGTCGTCCATGCATTCTACTAAAGATTAATCGAGTAAGTAGTTCTTGGAATTATTTTTATTTAAATTTTTAGTGTTATATAGATTAAAATATTTAGTGTATTATCTTTTTTGTTATATTAAATTGTATTAAAAAGGACTGTGTGTTCTTTACTCCTTCCAGGGTTTGGAAAAACTGAGCCCACCTGAGTTTTTCATCAAAAATTATTGTTGATAAAAGATTGATTGTTTTTTTGGGGGGGAGGGGGATATTTGGAAACATTTTCATTTTTTATTCTTCAATCCTTAATGACATATTTCCGTCTAAAATGAAAATTAAATATTTGGTAACTATTTAAAACTTGTTTTGTTGCAAAGTAAATAGTTTTTGGAAGGTTTTTAAATTGCTGTGCTATCATTTTTATTTCTTATTGGCCAGTGTATATTTACATTAAACTCAATTAAAATATCTAAAAAAAAATTTCTTGCATTGACACAGGTTGAGTTCCAGAGTCTATCGAAATAAAATTTAAACTCTTTCGTTTTCTGAGTGTCTTAATATGTACAATTTAATTTTTAAGTTAATTCACTGTAATATTTTAGTGTTCATTATTTGAAATGCTTATTTTAACTGGACAGAGTTTTATATAAAGCCCTCCCTTACCTGCTATATGTCCCTTCTTCATTCACCTGACTTAACTTTGCTTTCCCTTCATGGGACAAAACCAGTTGACTTTTCTGAGATTGTCTATTTTTATTCAAGAGGGAGAAACTTTTTTTTTCTTATTTCCTCCAGTGAAAAACTTATTGTTTGAAAAATTCGTGTACTCTATATGTTCTTTTTGAGAATGGGCATTTTTAAAATTATGAGAAAGTAAAAATAATATTTGATCAATGTGGTTGTGCATCTAAACCAGGGGTTTCCAACTTACATGAGGCCGGGGGCCCCCTATTAAAAACACCAGTCAAATGTCGGGCCACAACTTTATCAAAAATTTACGACTCTTTTATGTTTGAAGGAACATTGTCAGATTTTTATCAAGTTGTACAAAGCAAAAGTATTGAATTACAAATCAAAATACGAAGTAGAGTTTTACCTGAGAAATTTTTTTTTCTGCAACGTTGGTATGTTAAATATCCCAAAAACAAAAAGAAATAAGGCTTTTTTTAATGAAAGAAAAGTATTTTAAACCCATAAAGATTTTTTTTACGAGAATTGTCCACAAAAAAATAAAAACTAATATATTTTTGTTCACGGGCCACAAAAAAAAAAGACTTCCAGTTGGTAACCACTGATCTAAAACTTCCCAAATAGTTTTTTTATTTATTTATTTATTTTTTTATTGGTCAAAACATACTTTTGCCTCATAATTTTGTTGCCAAAAATCTGTCAGAAATGAGGGCATGTTTATTCAGACAAAGTGTATTTTTAAACAGAATACTTAATATATATGTACTTAATGTTATACTTAAAATATTGTCTTTACTAATTAATCAGCTTATTTGAAGTCGCCTCTTTGAATTATTAAGATTTGCATTTTGTTCAAGAAAATCAGAGTTGTTAAAACAAAACTTGTTTTAACAACATAATAGCAATTGTTTGTTAATAGCGACTTGTTTTAATAGCAATAGTGAAATCTCTTTTAGAATGCATGAATAAGAAAAAATTAAAAGCATATTTTAAATCCTTTTTAAATGAGACACCAAAATTTTTTTCTGACGTCTTCAATAAAATGTCTTTAGAAAAATTTAGGAGCAATTCGTTTAAGAGTATGCTAGTTATAACAATTAAAGCTTTTTAACATTAAGCTGCCAATTTATAAAAAATTCTTCCATTAAACCTGTGTTCTTGCTAAAGGTTCTAAACAAGTTTGACTATATATTCTCATGTAGTCAAATTTCTAATCTTTACTAGTTTTACTTTTTTCCTTGATTGTCTTAAGAAATAATTTGTAATTTTTTTAAAATTTTATTTCCCATCGGCAAAATGGTTCTTGGTTTGTATTTGATGGTAATAAAATCCCCACTCACAGTCATATTTTATTAAAATATAAAATGTTTTTATCATGTTCTTTAAAAGTTATGGTGCTCTTTCAAAAAATGAAAGAAAAAACATCATTTCTAGAGCGAATTATCTTTTAAATTTCTGTGATTTCAAAATTGTTATTATTTTTATTTTTTTATTTTATCAATTTAAAATTCTAGCTGAAGCAAGCCAGTCACTAACGAATTTTTTTTATTCTGAAATGAGAACAGAGAAATCAGGAGTATTTCCTTTCGGATGAACAAGAAAAGTATCTTTAGAATACAATTCTGCAAAAAAATTATTTGCTTTTGTATTTTTTTCAGCTATTTTATTGCTTCAACTCTTTATTTACTCTGTTTTTTTTTTTAAATTTAAGGGGTCACAGTACCCAAAAAATAACAAAAATACCAAATTTTTTTTTATTGCTTATAATGAAACTTCAAAGTATTTCAAATGTACAAAAAAAAAATTCATCTCTCTATCTACATTTTTAAAAAAGTTATGAATGATTTTAAATTGTTCTAATACAGAAATTTGCCCAGCAGTCTGACTTTAAAGTGCTTTTTCGCATAGATGATAATTTTGTGTTTTAATCTTAATTAAATCCCTAAGGATTTTTTTCTATTTAAGATAAAGCTTTGAAGTAAACTTTTTTATCTTGAGTATAATACACTTATTTAAACTGTGCATGGAATAAGCATTTTATGAGGTATTACTATTTTTACGGCATGTTATATATACAAAGCAGGAATTTTTACTCTTTTTTTTCTACTTTTTTACGAAATAATCTATAAAAAATATTCTAATTGATATATCAACAAATGAATGCACAAAATTGTTAAGATAAATATTGCAAGCACTATGAAAAAAACTTTTTTTGAAAATATGTTAAAATAAAAAAGCCTTAGGGATTTAAAAATTTAGAATTTTTTCAACTTTTTTTAAAATTTACAAAAAATTAAACAGTTAAATCATTTTTTGAAGATAAATTATTGATTATAACTTAAATGAGCATGTAAAGCATCCTCAAAATGAATGATTATACCTTTATTTTAAAAAATTGTTGCAAAGGTACTGTGACCCCTTAAAATCTTTAAATATGACTATGCAAAGTATAAGAGTTCTGGTTATACCTATCATTTCAATTTATGATGTTATAATGCGTTTTTGAATTTCTTGTTCCTTTTTTGTCGGAAAAAATAATAACTTCGTTAAGTTATGAATTTAAAAATCTAAAATGTAGCAGATACCCTGTAAATATGAATGCTGAAGAAGTGACGTCTTGAAACAGGTACATAGGCAGGATATGAAAACCAATCCCACGACAAACATCAATGGAGACAGTTTTTGCAACCCATGATTTGAAATATAGTGGTGTTTAACGGAGTCAATCTGGGAAGAAAAAGCATTTGACCAATGAGTAACCAGTGATCGTAATAACTTTCCCCCCCTTTTTTTTAATGTGTTTTTATTTAGCTTTATTCTAAGAAATTTAACTTCAAAATTATATAATTTTTTCCCTAATATTTGTTTTTTTTATAGTTAAAATATTTGAGGAGGATACGAACAGCAAATTTCTTTCAATGGTTCACTTGCTAGAATTCTTTCTTTCTTTTTTTTAAATTAAAATGATATAAAAAAATAAATATTGTCAAAAAAATTGCACTTGACATTTTTTAAAGTAGTTTTCCTAATCAATTGCAATGTTTGTTTACAGATATATGGATGGAAACCTGAGCCTTATTCTAACTTCTCTCTGCCAGCGACTATGCCAGAACATGTGAGAACATCATATGATCCCAACTATGTATATATATCTTGTGATGGGGAAGTAAGTCTGGCATGAAATTTATTTCCTATGATTGTGCAGTGGTAGGAAGTAGCGATACTTCCTGTAGTTGCTTTTTTCTTCTTCTCCACAATTTGTTGTGGAGTGACTACTTTTTAAGAGAAGTAGTGTAGTGGGTAGTGCAATACAGAAAACAGTAGTTTGTAGTTATTCCTTGTATGATTGGGCGATAAATCGATGCATCGGAAAATATTGATTCTATGCAATCATTGCCGATCCGATGTTTGGGTTGGCAACTTTGTGAAGCATCGGAAATTGGGATTTACTGGGATGTGTACGATATTTCCTGATGTATCGTTTACATCGGTGTCTACATGCGTGATGTTGAGCATTGTTCTCGGTAGTACATCGATGTCCGCAAGCTCGCAGCGCAGTGTGCAGTAATAGCTGTGGGGATGATTGTTATTGTTCCCCGATTTTTTTAGACTGTGACTCACGGTTTTACTGACACGATGAATCCGAACGTGATTGAGAATGGAAGTGTTGAATGTATTTTAACATTCAACACTTGTACACCTGCCATTGAATGTATTTTAACCACTATTTTTCAGGCATCCACGTCATTAAATATTGAGAAATGGTTATAAAAAATTAATTGTTTTTTTTTTTTTTTTTTTTTTTGAAAGGATGCAACTTTCTAAATGGGAATTTGTGCAGTACTAAATATAAAACATTAATGTACCGAAGCATTGCGATGCATCAAAATATTGCAATGTTAATGTGACAATACATCACGAGGCCAAAATTTTAGCATCGCCTAGTCCTAATTCCTTGAAACTACTCTTAATGTTAGTTTAGTTAAGAAACATTGTTCAAGCTCGAATCTGATGGGTGCAAATTTTCACGGGCTCGTCAATGGACAAAAAATAGTGTTAATTAATTATTTTATTTTATTATAGACTAACACATTTTGAGCTGAAAGATATACAAATTCTTACATCAAATTTCAAGGAAGTTCAGGGGTCGCATTCCCCCTAAAATTCATAAAATTCCTAAAACTATGTGCAAACCCTAAAATTCCTAAAAATCTGATAAAATTTTGTTGGTCTTCCTAAAAAATTAGAGTTATAGGCTAAATATAAATAAAAAAGCAATAATCTAAAATATAAGAATTTAACTACATTAATTAAAACTGTTTTAATTTTGCCACATGGGAATTCTGATCCTGAGAGAGGTTTTTCGATAAATAAAGCAATGCTTAATGTGAGTCACCATGAGAATACTATTATGTCTCTTAGACTAATCGAAGATACCATTTGAAATTATGGATGATTGTTGAAGATCACCACAACACTATTGAGGGCAGTAAAAGAATCTCACAAATCATATCAAGAATATATTAGAAAAATGATCGTGATTGATTTGTTTTTCTCTAACTTCTAATATAAATTGCTGATTTGAAATCTAATAATATCACACGATAGTTTTTCTTAATAAAGTAAGGTAAAGGGTAATAATAAAGTTTTGATTAAGAAGGTAAAAATTAAATAAAAACCCAAGTTGGTGTTAATTTATTTTTTCTTTTGATTTATTCTCACTTTTGCCTGTTCCTGAATTATGCACTTAATTTCTGATAGGTAATATGTAAAGTTGAAATTTCATTTTTACACTTTAGAGATTTCATTCTTGACTTAATAAATTTCAGAGCTTTATTTTATGGCTTGCAATTATGTATGATATGTAATAATCTTCTGTTATGTAATAAACTACCGTGTGATCTGTTTTTATCCTAGCAAAATCATATATTACCCCTAAAATTTACCTAAAATTTTTTGAAAAAAGTTCCTAAAATTACCCTAAAATTCTAAAAAACTTTGCTGCTACCCCTGGAAGTTGTACGAACCCAATTAATGATGCATTCACTCCTATATTTTCAATTTTTTGGTAGATTTTCTCTCTTCCTCTAATTTTTATTCCAGCGAGAACTGCATTTTAACTAGTAAAATACAAAATTCTAGCGAAATCGAAGGAATTATGCTTGTGAAAACATTTCAAATTTGATTTCTCAGGAACAATTGAACCAATTTTGCTCGATTATTTTCATTTTATCATGTAAAATTATGTTCACATAAGATTGAATTCTTTGTAAGAATCCTATACCTTACTGTTCAAACTTATTTCCGTCTATCGTTAGATGAAATAATGAAAAATAACAAATATTTACTAAAAGCTTATTTTTTGTTTAAAATTATCATTGGATAAATGAATTTCATAATTGCGTAAAGAAAAATTTCAATTCACTTAAAATGTTCTCCAGATATGGCAAAATACAGTAAAATTACAGTACAGTTAAATAAGTAAAATTAACATCAAGGGGTCCAAATTTTGAACAACTTTCGTATTTGAACTATATTTTACAGATTGAGTGGGGGGGCTGAAATTATCATTACATTAAAAAATATCATGAAATCCGCAGCAGTAACAACCAAAAATATAGGTCAACGTCAGAATCACGCAAATCAAACTCTTCAAAAAGGGGTTGCTAAATGCGTGTTTTCATTTTGAGATTCAGTTATTGTATTAAATAATACAGTATAAAAAATATTTGATTTTAAAAGCTATGTGTAAATCAATAGTAATAATTGCATAAAAAAATAGAACAAAAATTTCTATAGAAAAGAAAACCAAAACTTTTTACATCATTACTTTTGTTATTCATTATTCTCAAATGTGAACAGAACATCACAAGCATTTTTTTTCCACTCTGATGCACGAGAAAAGCATCTTTCGAATATTAATACTGAAGGAAAAAATCTTTCGAAAATTTCTGCAGAAAAGAAGACCAAATTTTTTATTTCCTGAGGGAAAAATCTTTCTGCAAGAACTTAGTAACGTTCTGCGACAATGTCTCCGTGTCCCCACGATACTGCCACGGGGCTGGTCTATTTTGGTGGTCAGAAATCTGAATCTCTTCTATGTATGTATCTGAATCTATGTTTATTCAAGAAAAGAAGTTTTCTGTGTCTTATTTCACAACTTAAAATAGTGTCTGCACTTATAATTATTTGCAGTTATGCTCTTGAGTCGTAAAGATTTAATCCTAGAACGGGAAGATCTGATCATTACATCAAAAGTTATTCAGGGTTTTTCTTTATTATTTTTTTTTTATCACTGTACATGACAAAAGAAAGAAAATAGTAAATTGGAAAACAATTTTAATGCATGTAAAAATAGTTTTCAATTTCACTTTAATATGCATTAGGTATTTTCATATACATTATATATTTTAATATACATTATAAAATAATAATTATATATATTATTTATTATTTAATTTTGTATAAATGTTAGATAACAATGTTTCCTTTCAATTTTACAATAAGTTTATCGATTAAATATACTTTTCAAGTGAAATGTAAAAGGAAATCTATGCTGCTTTAGTGCAGAGATGATCGTGCTCCAAAAATAATCCGCATTTCCGGATTTTTTGCCGGAAGTTTCCGGCTATCCAAGGTCCAGAAGTTTCGAGAAATAGTAGATCAAATTTATGTATTAAAGTTCTTGTATATTTTATTTAAATATATTAGAACTAGGATTTATACTTTGCATCTCTTTCATTTGTAAATATTTTTTTCTGGTAGAATAATAAATGTGATTAGAGATAAAAGCTAACTGATGAATAATTATTCATTTAAATTATGCTACATATAATTTATTTGGAATTGCATGTTTTTAAAGTATCAATGATTTTAATTTATATAGGCATTAATTTTTTGAAATGCATCATTAATGATTTTACTCAAGAAATTTTCAGGATTTTTTGAGTTGTGTCACAATCAACCCTGTTAGTGTGCCCTCATAAAGTTTAGTCTAAATGTGTATGGCTGTTTGAGTATTTTCTGGGTATTGCTGAACATTTAGAAAATCTAAAAAGGAATTTCGTTGTTTTTGACGTAATGATTATATCTTTATATTTGTTTAAAAAATATAATTAGAAATTCTCTACTTTTCATGTAATTATAGCTATTCATTTTCACAGTTATTATTTTCTACACACAGTTATAATTAAAGTAAATAACACCTTTTTTTTTTAACTAAAGGAAATATGCTACACAAAGTGAATAGGAAAAGTAATTAATTTAAAAAATGAAATAAAAAAAATGACTCAATATTGAGTAAAAGGGGGAAAATTCAACATCATGATGGAATCCCGAACAAAGAATACTAAGGCGTCCCCTCTGTATCTACTAGTGCTGTGCCACTGATTTCTTAGAACAAGGTGCGTAACGTTTTTAAAAGATGCTTATTTTTGTTTTATAAAAGCCCTTAAGAGTGATATTTTCATCGGGTGTTTTTAAAAAGTGCTTAATTTTCCCTTTTCGAAAACGGGATTTTTTTTTCTTTACCATGTCAATTTTCGCCACGTATTATGCAAAAGCGTACTTTTCACATTGTTCTATTCAATGTTTTAACAATTCATTCAACCATAATCTATTTCGGTGACCGGTCAGTCCATAGCATATGAATGCGCCAATCATTTTACATGTTTGATGAAATGCTTGCGAGTCTGCATGTGCGTCTACTGAGCTGAGTTCGGTGAGATTATTTCACTCTCTTGTGCAAGATATTCTCAATTTCAGGCTACATTTTCCACCCTCTGATATCAAATCGAAAAATCTCTCGATCATTTTATAAAGGCTAATATAATCAAGAAAAGAGTTCTTAGTCAGAAACTAGTTATTTAATCATGATCATGTAAAGTCCTTAAAAAATTATTTTGCATTTTGTTAATGTATTTAGTGCTTAAAAATATTTCTTGAGTGCTTAAAAGGTGCTTATTTTTTGTTGAAAGCTCTTGGTTTCCCAATTGCATAACATTAAGAAATTTATTCGTAATATCTCTTTCAGAATCCTGCTGATAAAGAAAACATTGGTCCGATCACATACTACCCTCCAAATGGAGGAATTCCTAATTACTATTTTCCCTTCACCAACTTAGATGGTTATCTCTCTCCTTTTGTGTTTGTCCGCTTCATGAAGCCAGCGACCGGCGTCCTAATCAACATAGAGTGCAAAGCCTGGGCCGCAAACATCAAACACGATCGAACGGATCGCATGGGAAGTGTTCACCTCGAACTTTTGATCGATTGAGTGTCATTCTTTCTTTCTAATGCACTGTTATTTTATTTTAAGCATTACCACTTGACTCCACAGTTATAGTAGTGCAAGGGTAAAAACAAAAGAATTTTATTTTAGAGCCAGAGTTATTATATTGATACATTCACTTTTTAGATGTTTAAAATGCCTGAAATGACTATATATGTATACAGGGGTGATTGTACTCCAGGTGTACCCCGGAATTCCGGGTTTTTCGTATTATCCCTCTTGGTTTAAAAACTAGGAGCGGGACATGTGATTTTTTCACGGTTCTCAAGACCATTGATTCGCGGAAGTCCGGGAATCAAAACCAATAATATGACGAAATTTTCTAAAATTAAAAGTTTTGAAACCTTTGCTTAATCGCGTTAACGAGACGTTTTCATACTGACGACTCTTCTGCTAAATTTTTTTCCGGTTCATCGGATTTTTGTCGTTTTTAATATTTGAAACAACTCTGGAATCCTTTAATATCGCAATTCATATTCACGCTATTTTAATAACAACCATCAATTTTCGTATTTACCTGGTTTCAAATTTACGAATTTTGAATTGTATTCACGCTATTTAAAAATCATACGTGGCAATTCGTATTCACATCTAAAAATCATGTAGTTGGTATTTTCTCGTTAATAAATCCTATGTTGTGATTCATATTCACACGATTTTAAAACCCAATTTTGCGATTTTTATTTCCATGTTCTTAAATTACAATGTTATGATTTTTGTAAGAACTTAGTTTTTTTCTTGAATTAGTTACTATAAAAGTGTCATATATTTTATTGGTAGGAAGTTAAATTATAAATCTTAGTTAAAAAAAAATTATATTAAATCTAAATGAAATATAAATTGATCTCTTGTTATCGAGTTTTTGCATATAAATTTTTCAGGATTTTTCACTTTGTGTCGCAATCACCCCTGTATGTATATGTATATATATATAAATTATAGATTTCTTAGTTAAAATTCTAACTCTTGTGCCTAGCAAAGTGGCCTGCAATGTCACATTATGTCTTATATATCTACAGCCTAGAATTTTCCTGCCAATAGGGATAAAGTGAGGGACAATCCTCCAAAAATCTTCTCTATTTAATCATGTTAGATGCAGTTAATGTATTTTTGGGGGATTTTACACTGGTTAGGTAGATGCTTTAATACAAAAAAGAAAGGTGTCTTGTATAAATGATTATCTAGGAATGTTGAGTCTCTTAGTTTTAAGCAAATGGGCTTATTGAATATTTGTAGTGTCCATTGAAACTTCTTATGTACAACAATAAGTTCTTGTGTGCCTATCAATTTTTACATATGTTTTAATGAAATAATTGTGATACAAAGTATAACCAAAACTTTTAAGTAAACAACGAAAAGTATTATACTAACCCTTTTTGTTAAATGTTTGCTTAAGTTGAATTTTTTTCCGAATACGAAACAATCATTCGCTGAAATTTAAATCATTAGATCATGAATTTTTTTTTTCTTTGTTACTTCATGTCATCTTTTTAAAAAATGAGTCACTAAAATTTCTTTTTTGTGCGAGTATGTAAGAATGTATATAAAATATGGCGTTTTCTTAGGTTTTATTTTAATGAGAAAGAAAAAGAAAAAAAATGTGCTTTGCATTTCTTTTATCATTTAGGATTAATGTATGTACAAACTTCTCAAATTATATCAAATTGTTTATTTTGTTTTTCAAGAAATTAGTATGACTACCTACAGACACATTAGAATACTCCTCTTTCTGGTTTAGGGACAACATTTTGTGCCTGAAATATCCCCAGACAAAACCACAAGGCCAACATCTCGTCTGGACAAAATCATAATATTGTTTTTAAGAAATTTCGCATAGGCATAATATCATGTATTCTAATTATCATTTATTTTACAACATAACATGTTTAAAAAAAATTAAAAAAAACCCCTCTTCTTTAACTTGAGTTTGAAACAGACATCTCATGTATTTTTATTGGATATACATTATAAAAGTTCACTAACCATTACTAATTTTTTAGGGGAAAAAAATGCAAAAAATAAACATGTTCTTTTCTTTCATTAATAAATACAGGGAACTAAAACAGAACATAATACACAAGTTGTAACTTGCAATTTTAATTTTTTTATGTGTAAAAAATATTTCAATTACCATCAGTTTACTAACCCAAATTATCTAGGGCAAATTAAATATTAGTCTTTGTATATGTTCACAACTTCATAATCTGAAAAATCACCTTCATTACTTTCGCTCACGAACGCCATTTATTAACTCTTTTTACTGTGCCATTTATTAACTCCCAAACTAAAATTGGCAAACTTCCAATCACAGCTGATTATTATTATCTTTTGTTTTACTTCTGGCCGAATAAAAACGTGATAAAACAAAACATATTGACGAGTTCTGCAATGCCAGAGTTCACTCGGGATAATAAATATTTGCAATCTATACATACCCGAGTTAACTGGGGATAATCAGGGAAGCAGTTAAAATGTAATTATGTTCGAAATTCTATTTTCTGAAGGCCTGCTGGTCAAAAAGGTGGTTTGTGTTCTTTACCACATATTGTTGTGTCATTTAAGTGGTATCTTCCGTTATGACATCAATTACGTGATATTCAGTCTCCATGCGAAGTTTGTCCACACGAGTTTTTGTCCTCTATGTGGCCTTTTGTCTGATTGACACAGAGTCCCCTCTTTCAGGGCTTCAGCTGCCATGTCTTTCAAATCACTGCCTTGGAAGCATTGCTTTATATATATATATATATTCTCAGTACGCATCTGTGGTATGGGCTCATGTAAGCTATTGTGGAAGCTTAATTGTTGCAATCATTCAAACAACCATCCAGTGGATAGAATTTTTTTTTAAATTTATAGTGTTCCTCAAACAAAGGGAACATCGGAGAACGGGTGCCAATCACTGAGGTGTTTCAGGAGTGGAATTATTTAAACAACTGAAATTATTCTAGATTAGGGGTGCACAACCTATGTCCTACGGCCCAACGTCTGTTGATGTGCGGACTTCTGAACGTAGTAACAATTTCCTTAAATTTGGTTTTTGTTTAAACATTATAAATTTTCTTTTATTAAAATTTTTAATTCAAATTTATATTACTCTATAAAATACATATTTTTTTTCACTTTCATTGGGGAAGCTTCTTTTTGGTTAGAATTTATATCACCCCTCCCAATATTTATGTGTGTATATATATATATATATATTGATAAATTAATTATTGTGAAAAATGGAAAAAAGTTTTTTTTTAAAAATGTATGTTTTTTTTAAAAACAAATTCAAATAATTAAAAGTATTTAATTTTCTGCAAATATGTTGTTATGTTTACTGATAAAAATATCTGGTGCTTAGAGCATTAATGTTTAGATAAAAATCATCATATTTGTCTCTAACATGACTAAATATGCGTGCGGCCCTTCGTTAATCTATGTGTTGTGCAAGTGGCCCTTCACTCAAAAAAGTTGTGCGCCCCTATTCTAGATCCTTTTTTTTTTTTTTTTTTTTTTTTTTTTTTTTTAATTCAAATGCAGTAGAACTTCCAACAAAGCGATTGGGATCTGA